>NC_048284.1:6793081-7085581 GCF_009762535.1 Notolabrus celidotus
ATAGATAGGAGACGTTGGAGGAGATGAAATGCACAGCCGATGTGTGGGGATCCCGGAAGTGCTGTAAATGCGGGAAATACAATGCAGTCGAGCGGACCAATGACGGGGCTTGCGGTCTGCGATTCAATGCATAGTTACATTTTGGAGGCGGTGCAAGAAGTATATAATTAAGCTTTTAGACCCCTTTAGGCCACCGGCGCCCTTGTCATGTGTTTAGATGTGAGTCTACTCTTACTTCCTCTGTGTGAACATGTAAATATGGCATGCTGGAGGTGAAGTTCCCTGTGCTGTTCTTGAGTGTGAGCCGGTTTAAAGGCCCAGTTCGGCCTCTTGTCAGTTGCCTCAGCCATCACAGCACACCGCGTCCCTCTGACATCACTCGTTCATGTTACCCTGGGGTCACCTGTGGTAGCTGTTGTCTCACATTTCACGAGGAGAGGCCATAAAATGTTAAAGCAGATAAATAATGCACCGTGCATAGGTTGTTGTGCTGTGTAGGGAAGTCTTTTTACAATCTGGTGGTCCAGTTTAAGAGTCAAAGACACATCTCACTTTTTTTGCATTCATCATTGTTGTGCTGATGTCACCAGACTTCATCATCTTGGATATGTGGCTCAGCTTCCAATCAGGGCTCTATATTTGATGCTACATTGTGATCAATGAGTGCAGATGAGTTGAACTCTTCCTGCTTGATTGTCGCGGGCTGAGCCGAGTTGTACTGAGCGTGTGAAAAGCGGCTTTCAAAGAGGTCAACTGTATATAGAAGTTATTGCACTTTCCACCTGACCACAGCTGCAGCGTTGTTTCCACTGCAGCTGTCACATTTGTGTTTCTTGTATACCTGTGGTGCAGCGATGATGCAGCTATAGATGTGAAATGGTCAAGTGATGAAGTGTAGCTATCACAAACTGATAAAATCATCACACTACAACATAAATCTCTTCAGTGAAGTGCTGCTTTCACTGCACATTTTTCGTTTGTGTCGCTGCTGCAGGTTTTTACAGTCAGAACTCGAAGCGTGAGCTCGCACGTGTCATGACAGGAAGTTGTGGCTAGTCCTCTTCCGGCTCTTACGCTCGAGTTGAGACACAGAGACACTTCCCTTTCTCTTGAGGACCAGGGTAACACCCTGAGTTTGATGCTGCATGTGTGTTTCCGGTTGGCAGCTGTCAGTGTGTGCGAGTGGGAACAACAGGTGAATAGTTAATACGGTGTAAGCGTAGCGGCGACAGGAGTCAGGCTGCGGGCTCGCCAGTCAATAAGGCGACTCTTCAAGAGCTTGAGTTCATGGAGAACGAGGTAGGCCGTTCAAATTGAGTTTGATACAGAGATGCTTTGAAATTTTTGATGCGTAGATGTCATAGTTTCACCTGACTGAGCTCTTGTGAAAGTGTTGACAATTTCAAGAAGGTTCATGTGCTTCACAACAATGAAGATGATTCTTTTCATATGCAATCAAACAAATGCAGACAAAGTAAAAAAAGCAACATTCTTAAATGTCAGAGAAACGTAGTATTTGCTCTTGCTGCGTGCTTTTGTTCTGCTTTTAGATTTAAAAAGTGATTATCTGTTTGGTTTTTTAACTGTGCGAGCTCCTCCAGTGTTGCAAGATGCAGAGTTTCCCTTTGTGCTTGCCGTTGTTGACATATGAGCAACACATATTGGGTGACACAGACGGCTGCACGCTGCACCGTCAAAGAGTCCACCTGCTGCGTCTGCGGCTCCCAGCACTGACGGGAATCGGAAATTGTGAGGTGTTCAAGCACCGCAATCAACCAGAGTTTGATGTCGCTTATTTGGTTGAATATACACTGCCAGTCAAAAGCTTGGAAACATCTTCTCATTCAAGAGTTTATATTTATTTTAATTATTTGAAACACTGTAGATTAATACTGAAGACATCAAACTATAAAAGAACATATATGGAATTATTTAATTAACAAAAAAATGTTAAACAAAGCAGAATATGTTTTATATTTTAGATTCCTTTTTCCTTCATGACAGCTTTGCACAGTCTTGGTATTCTCTCAGTCTGCTTCAGGAAGTGGTCTCCTGGAATGGTTTCTAATTAACATGAGCCTTGTCAAGAGTTCATTTGTAGAATGACTTGCCTTCATAATGTGTTTGAGACCATCAGTTGTGTTGTTCAGAGGTAGGGTTAGTACTCAATGGATAACCCTATTTGACAACTGTTGTAATCCAGATTATGGAGAAACCAGATTATTTCCTAGTTTTGATGTCTTCAGTATTAATCTACAATGTTGGAAATAATTAAAATGAATAAAACACATTGAATGAGAAGGTGTGTGCAAACTTTTGACTGGTAGTGTATATTCTAGTTATTATTAGAAATGGATGTTTGTGTAATAAAAAGTAAAAAATGTCACATATCTTCATAAAGGAGTTTAAAGTCCTGCTTCAATCTGAATAACACCTCCATGATTCTTTCTCTCCTCCCCACTCTCTTTTGTTTTCATCCACCAGCCTGGTATCGTGTCTCCGTTCAAGCGAGTCTTCCTGAAAGGAGAGAAGGGGAGAGACAAGAAGGCTCAAGAGAAAGCCACCGAGCGCCGGGCCCTCCGCACCGTCTCGCTCTCTCAGCCGGACCATCGCATCGATCCTGACATCCTGCTCAATGACTACATCGAGAAGGAAGTCAAAGTGAGTGCACCATGCAGAGAAAACAATTCCTACCCATAATAGTGAAATATGATGATGTTGTTTCCAGGTAAAAGGAAAGCAGTAACAATGATCGTTCTTGTTCTGTGCAGTATTTGGGGCAGCTGACGTCCGTTCCAGGATACTTGAATCCTTCAAGTCGCACGGAGGTGCTGCAGCTCATCGACACTGCGAGGGTAGGTTTTAAATCCCTCGTTAAGTTCTGTTAACATCTGAAATTCTTTCATGTATTAATGTTAAACAAGAAAGTTGTCATGTATCCACTGCGTGCACAATTATTAGGTAAGTTGCATTTTTGTGAATATTTCAAAAACTATATCAATAGTCGTTTTCAAATTTGTCAAGAAGTCAGATAGTGAATATATTTCTTCAACTGTGTGGTTAAAATGATGCTTTTCGGCTGTATTTTTAAATAAATGCAGAATCTGCAGAAATGAGTGTGCCAAATTATTATGCAAGTTGGTGATAAGAGCATATAACTTGTGAAAATTAAAAACTAGGCACCATTTTAAACGTTCTGTTGATTGAGAATAATAATATTTACTACAACTGTATTCAAACTTCAACAAAAACAACCATTTTCTTTACATTTGTATACAAAATAAAACTGTTAATGTTTTTAAAACATTTCAAATCTTCTAAAGTGTTTCTCAAATGTCCAAAATAACCTCTTTTCTTTCAGTGAGGGTTAGAGGTCACTGGTAAACAGATTTAGTGAGGTTTCTGGTGACTTCTCTGCTGACACTGTGAGCTGTACCTTGTATGTCTTTCCAAAGATGCTCTTTTGAGCTGTAGTTCTTGCCATTACTGTAAATTATCTCCTTTATTATTGACCACAAGTTCTCAGTCAGGTTGAGATCGGGTGAGCAGGCAGGCCAGTTCATGAGGCGATCCTCTTTTGTATTTTCCTGCATGGAGGAAAAGACATTCAGCTAAGTGAAAAAGATGCTAGTGTTCATGCATGAGCCCAATGCACCGTCACATGCCTCACGTTATTCCCAGGACAGGACGGCATCTCAGGGCTTTAAAGAGGATCGCCTCATGAACTAGCCTGCCTGCTAACTTGATTTCAACCTGACTGAGAACTTGTGGTCAATAATAAAGGAGATAATTTACAGTAATGGCAAGAAATACAGCTCAAAAGAGCATCTTTGGAAAGCCATACAAGGTACAGCACACAGAGTCAGCAGAGAAGTCATCAGAAACCTCTCTAAATCTGTTTACCAGTGACCTCTGACCCTCACTGAAAGAAAAGAGGTTATATTGGACATTTGAGAAACACTTTAGATTTGAAATGTTTAAAGACTTTAACAGTTTTATTTTGTATATAAATGTAAAGAAAACAGTTGTTTTTGTTGAAGTTTGAATACAGTTGTAGTAAATATTATTATTTTCAATCAACAGAACGTTTAAAATGGTGCCTAGTTTTTAATTTTCAAGTTACATGCTCTTATCACCAACTTGCATAATAATTTGGCACACTCATTTCTGCAGATTCTGCATTTATTTAAAAATACAGCCGAAAAGCATCATTTTAACCACACAGTTGAAGAAATACATTCACTATCTGACTCCTTGACAAATTGGAAAACGACTGTTGATATAGTTTTTGAAATATTCACAAAAATGCAACTTACCTAATAATAGTGCACGCAGTGTAGTCAGGAGAACGACCTCATAGTGTTCCTCTGTGATCATCAGAAGTCCCATCAGTTGGCGGGCCAGCTGACATCAGAGCAGGATGCGGTGGTGAGCTTGTCGGCGTACAACATAAAGCTGGTGTGGCGTGATGGAGAGGACATCATCCTTAGAGTGCCCATCCACGACATCGCTGCTGTCTCCTACATCAGGGACGACTCTTTGCACCTGGTGGTGATCAAAACAGGTAAAAAAGGATCAAAGATTCCTGCAGGTGATGATGTGAGAGAATTAAGTCGTCAAATGTTTCTGTGATCTTGAGGAGTGAATCATCTTTGTGGGATAAAAACTGAGAAAAATTAGGGTTGGAAAATGTTGAATCTAATTTAAAACAAACTAACAATAATGATATAATATTAGTTTGGTCAAATAATGTGTTTTTAAAGAAGAAAAGATGTATTGGTATATTTCAAATCAAAGATAGCCTGCTCACTTGGCATGGATTCAACATTCCAGTAATGAGATTTGACCGTGTGTATCTGTTTTCAGCCCAGGAGTCAGGAGGTTCCCCTTGTCCCAGCTCATGTCCTGATCTCAACAAGTCTCAGACCCTGAGCTCTCTATCAGAGAGTGGAGCCGTGCTCGTGGAAGTCTGCTGCCTGCTGGTGCTGGCTGTCGATAATAAGGTGACTCACATCCTGGCAGCTAAACAATGATCAGTAGAGTTTATCTCCACGGGACAGTTTCAATTCAAAGATCAAAATAATGCCTTTCAGACTGGACTCTGCACCAAGTGTCATGATAAGAGTTCATTGTTAACAGCCCTCTGTTTTGTCTTGCAGGCAGCAGCAGAGGAGCTGTGTCTCTTGCTCAGCCAAGTCTTTCAGATCGTTTACACAGAATCAACCATCGACTTCTTAGACAGAGCCATTTTTGATGGAGCGACTACACCTTCCAGACACCTTTCTCTGTACAGTGGTAAAGAAAATCAATCAATCAACCTTTATTTGTACAGCACCAAATCACAACAAACGTTATCTCTAGATCCAGTCACATCTTACAGACAAGACTCAGTCTGATCTCATCTTCATCCACCATGAGCAAAGCACTTTGCAGCATTTAGCAAGTTAAACCCCCTCCAAAAGAAACCTTTAGCAGGACCAGACTCATGTGAGACAGACATCTGCTGAGACCCAGTTGGGGTTGGAAAGAAGGATGGAGGAGAATAAGAGAGAGAGACCAAACCAAACAAGTTTGAGTCTCAAATCCAAACGTGTAAATTTGTACTTCTCTGCTTCTACGTTTCAGATGACTCTTCAAGCAAAGTGGATGTTAAGGAGGCTTTTGAAGCTGAAGCAGGCACATTGTAAGTTCTGCTTTTATGATACTTTTCCATTTTGGAGACGGACTTGGTTATTTCTTATCGCTGACAAGGTGCCCTCCTCTCTCAGTCCTTTCCAGAGCTCGTTGGAGGCAGAAGAAAACTCTCCAGCTTCCTCCCCGGCATCGCCTCAGACAAAGACCGCCAGCGAAGGAGAGCTCAGCACCACTGCTGCAGAGCTGCTGCAGGACTACATGACTACTGTAAGACAGATTCTACATCTCTGTCCCTGTCATGTTCTGATGTGTTGGAGGAAATATTTTCTTAAGCTTGTTGTTTCTTTCTCCCTAAGCTGCGGACAAAGCTGTCATCACAGGAGATCCAGCAGTTTGCAACCCTGCTCCATGAATATCGCAACGGTTCCTCCATCCACGAGTTCTGCATCAACCTGCGGCAGCTCTATGGGGACAGCAGGAAGTTCCTTCTACTAGGTACAGTCACTCAGTTTCCCCCTAAAAGTTACACCACAGGGATTTTGATCTTAAGTAGAAGTACAAATGTCTCAGAAAATGTTTGCAGAAAAGTTTTTATACGTGACCATGTCCTCCTGCAGGCCTGCGTCCCTTCATCCCAGAGAAGGACAGCCAGCACTTTGAGAACTTCCTCGAGACCATCGGCGTGAAGGACGGCCGAGGCATCATCACAGACAGCTTCGGACGCTACCGCCGCACGGCCAGCTCCGCCTCCGATTCCACCACCAACGGCAACGGAGCGGCCGGAGGAAGCGTCACCTCGGACGAGGGCCAGGAGGCGTCCGAGGGGGACGAGTGGGACCGCATGATCACCGACATCAGCAACGATATCGAAGCTCTGGGCTGCAGCATGGACCAGGAGGGAGTCGCACCCTGACAGGATGAACAAAGGGAATTTTTTTCAGCGAGGGGGACTCAGCACGGCAGCCGATTTATGAAATGGACAGAAGGTGTGAGCTACAGGGACCAGATGAAGGTGGTCCTCGATCCTGACCGAAGATTTGATATATTGTATTTTCCTCTGATTGTCAAGAGGACGTTCATTCACCCTCCGAACTCCACAAACCTCACCAAGAAAACATGAAGTCAACAAACGCACTTATGCTTCGCTGTAGAGGACACGTGTCAGTTGGCTATTTTTGCATTCAGAGGGATTCATAGCCTCTGATCTATTTTTAAACTTCTTTGATTTTTGTACTCTTTTTATTGGCAGTATCTGCCACTGCTGTCACCAATGTAGCGACCATCTCCAGAGTCTCTGACAGGCTGATTTGAAAAACCTTGAAGGACTCTGGAGGGTCAATCAGAGGACTGTTTTTAGAAGACTGAAGCTGTACTGGTTTTGTGCTTTTGTATAACTTAAGGTCAATCAGCTTCACCCACCAGGAGACCTTTCCACCATGTATTTCACGTGTGTGTGTGTGTGTGTGTGTGTTGCTGTGAGAGAGAAACATTTTGCTTTATATATTTTTTGTTTTACAATAAGTTTTGTGTACCACTTTGTTTTTACACTATCATTTGTTACCAGTGTTTACTCATTTATATAAGTTTTTGCATTATTCAAACTGACCAAGGAAATGCTGTAAAAGAAGAAGATCCTGTTCAGTTTGAGGGACTGAGTGGAGACTGTATTTGACAAAGCCTTTTAGGTTCTGGCTGATGTACACTTTGGATTAGTTTTTCATCTCCTGCAGGTCAATGTGTTGTGTCTTGTGATGTTACATTCATCTGTCGTCGTGCCTTTACTGCAGTACTGCTGCCAACTGTCTGCACATAGACAGGAAATGAATGAACTGTAACTACAGTTGTGCAGATTCACGGTTATTAAATAACAACTACCTTACACTAGCTGTCTGGTTTCATGTGTTCAGTTATGAGTGGCATTTTGTACACCAGGGGTTCCCAAAGTGTGGGTCGGGACCCCCTGGGGGATCGTGAAACACAAAGGGGGGGTCAGTGAGATGTCTTCCAGAATGTTTTTTTTTAAGTGATCTAAAAATGGTACATTTAACTAGGGGTGTAACGATTCATCCACTACATCGATGTATCGATTTATATTCCTACGATCCGACTACATCGATCTGTGCTCGGCAAGTTGGCCTTCCTGATGACATATATCAATCTAAGGTCGTTTTAAAGGTAATAAATTGATTGTATTGATACTAGGAAATGACGCATTGGATTTAAGCACAACAGACTTTATATGGATGTGGGGTTTTTTTTTGCACTTTTAATGATAAAGACGTCTGGGAGGAGGCCACGGGGAAGGCCCAGGACACTCTGGCGAGATTATATCTCTCAGCTGGCCTGGGAACGCCTCAGTATCCTCCCAGAAGAGCTGGTGGAAGTGGCAGGGGAGAAGAGTGTCTGGGCTTCCCTGCTGAGGCTGCTGCCCCCACGAGCCGGACCCAGATAAGCGGAAGAAGATGGATGGATGGACGTTAAACGTTACTCAATTCAGGCTCCCTGTCAGTGACGTCCTCGCCACGCGCCAGCAGACAACAAAACATAGCTTGGTGGATGTCAGAGGAGAAGCCAGCGAGTGAGAAAGGATCAAGCCACCATTGCGGTCCAGTGTGTGGAAACACTTTGGCTTTGCAAAGACAGAGATGTTCTAAATAAGTCACTCGCTGTTTGCAGGATATGTTAAAGTCAAGTAAAGTACCACGGCAACACGACAAATCTATCCAACTACCAACTAAGGCGACATGGGATTTCACACAACGCCGGCTGTCCAGGAACCTCTTGCAGTAGCGCAAGGTAACATCAGCTCTGCAGAGGCCTCAGGCCTTGTTTGATTATATCCATAGTTAATTTATACCTGATTCCCTTATAAGAAACAACAGGAATCTAGGACTGCCCAGTATCAAGGTATTCATTTCACAGTCACATGGTTGAATTTTTGGCTAAAACGTTACTGAATCGATTTCAAGTCACTGAATCATTTCAGATCATATCGTTCTAAATGAACAAATATCGTCCTTTAATCGTATCGGCGACCACGAATCGTGAATCCAATCAAATCGTTGTTAAAAAGAATCATTACACCCCTAATTTCACCCATTAAAGTAAAAAATATAGACAAAAATAGTAGCTAAATTTGAAATAAAACCTTGAAAATAGAAAATGGAATGAGTTTTCTGCCCTTCTTTGTTGCCAGACTTAGGGTTAGTGAACAGTTAATCATCAAAAGCATCAGTAGCAGCAGGTTAATTCATAACAGCACAGGAAACACAGTCACATGCTCATATAGGTAGGCTAATTTTCTGCAGACCAGCTAAATGAAGCCACATTAAATCACTTGGAGGGACAGTGGGGGTCGTTTGCTGAAAAGTTTGAGAACCCTTGATGTACACCATCACAGCTGACTTCAGTTTGAAACATTTTGACTTTCGTACACCAAATCTGCCCTCAGAGATGAAGCTGTCTCTAATGTGATTACGATTCTCTCTGACTGATCATTTGCTTGGATGCACCTAAGCTGCTGGGGAACTTCAGCCTGAGTTTCATCAAAGCACCCGTGCGGGATGTTCCCCTTAAAGTGAGGGATTAGTTCTGTGAGTCTGAGGGAGCAGAAGTTGGCAGGACAGTTTGAGTTGAGCACATTCCTTTTTCTAAAGCTACTCACCGCTGGGCGTTAAAAAACATCACATCACAGATCAACTTTGTAAGAATTTTCCTTCCTAAGTTTAAATTACAAAACACACTGGAATCAAAATATTGTGTCTATTGTTCATCATGGGAAAGGAGCAGAGTGCAAGCAGACTGGAACGCTACACCTGGGTTCAGATAACCTCTTTGGCTTGAGACGCTGTCTGCCTCTGAACAAAGGGATGAGATAATCAAGACGCCCATGATCTCACTCTGCAAACAAACTCTTCTTGGTATTTGTACCCATTTGCGACCAAGTTGCATAATGACTTTGCCACAGGAGGAAAGTAAATGATTATTTTTGGATATCCGAACAATGCTTGCTTTCTCACAGAGCTCGCTTGAATCCTAATTGACCTCCTGTAAACTCTCATCCTAATCCAATTTAAGACCAAGCACACTGACTCATTACAGCAAGTAATTATTCAACAGATCAGCTGGTATAATTAAGTCATTAAAAGATCTCATGCTGTTTTATGAGGAGTTCACCAATTAGCTTTACAACCAGGACCGGGAGCTCCTGCGGAGCCTCTACAGTGACTTTATCACCTTGAATGAGCAGACGTCCCACAGAAGAATCACGTGGGCGTCTGTTTACTTGTTGAACTGAGATGGAAGTCAGGAGGGAAAGTTTGGGGTTTTCACTGAAATGGTAAGTGGGGTGGCATCTCCTAATGGATGTGAAATTTTTGGTTAAATTTCAACATTTTTTTTTTTACATTATTTGAGTTTTGAGTAAGCTTCATCTGATAAAATCTTTAAAAATGTCCAGTATGTTGATTATTTTAATAGTAAGTACACTATATTAGGATATAGGTTACATTTGAAGTACTTGTAACCAGAGTTTTTTCTAAATCAGTTAAAAAACTATTAATTAAGGAAAAAAAGAAGCTTTGGTGGACCATTGCATTTGTATAGAATAGATAATGAGCCTTCATTAATTAGAATCATTATACTAATTATATCATTATATTATAATATATATTAATTGTAATCAGTACACAATTATCAGCCTGCAGTGTCTCACCGAGAGATACCACAGGTCTTTTCTTCCTGCAGTGGTCAGACTCTATAATCAATAATATATATATATATATATATATATATATATATATATATATATATATATGTGTGTGTGTGTGTGTGTGATTTTAAGATATGCTTATCTTTTACCTCTTTAATTTTGATTTTAATTTTAATTGCTAATACTTTTTAAAGGCCCTGTGAGGAGTTTTGAAATGGCTGAGAAACAGACTGAAAATGATACTGATGCCTCTTTATAACCTTCAATAGCAAACAAGTCCATCAGCAGCAACACTGACACCTTCTCTGTTGTAATTTTTAATGCCTGAAACCGTCCTGGGGGGGTAGGTGTCAGACCAGATGATGGACATCTTGCTTCAGAAACAGCCTTTATTTGACTGTTTTCATGGAAAATAATCACATTGCCTGATAAAGTTGACTGTTGAACACAACAGGATGAGGCTTTAGTTGAAAACACTACTTTTGCATGTAAAGGACAAGAGATAAGAGGTATCACTTTGACCACAAGGGGGGCACCAGAATCAATACAAAACAAAAGTTCCTCACAGTACCTTTAATAATTGTTAATTTATAGGCTCTTGTTAGCTTTATATATTTCTTTTGAACTTTGTCTACTCTGTTACTGTAACACTTGAATTTCCCCGTTGTGGGATGAGTAAAGGAATCTCTTATCTTATTTCCACCAACTGAGAGATGTGGAGCCAAACTATCACCTCAATGGTGCGCTGGTGGAGCTAAGGATTGTGCAGAAGCGACCAGCGGTCAGTTTAGCAGCATCAAACATCAAAGATCCCTCCAGTCAGCACAGTCCAGAGCACTCTTGTGTTTGTATTTGTTATGTTTTCTCTCGCCATTCCTCCTCTACTTTGATAATCCTGTGAAGAACATTGCAAGAGCTTGTTAACAAAGCTGTAGATGAATCATCTTTTCAAACTCAAATAAGAAAAATGAACACTTGCATATGAATCTGTGTGACAAGAACTAACTGCTGTGACAGAAAGCATGTTTGACTAAAATGTATTTTATGTGTATTTTAATTTCCTAGTCTAACCCATGCTCCATCTGTTATTATGGAGGAGGCGGGGTTTATGGCCTGTACTGCAGCCAGTCACCAGTGGGAGCTCTAAAAATGATGGTTCATTATGGGATATCTGTTGTTCTGTCCAGACAGCCAATATGGTGGAGTCGCAGACAACGTTCACCTGACTGCTATGAGCTTTAGCATCTGTTAGCTCATTGTTTTGGATTGAAGGTCTTTAACAATACTGTTTTGTTTCCCAATCAGCACTTTAATGATCATAGTGAATTGCAACAGCAGAAATGTGTTTTCTGTGAGAATAAAGAAAAGTAAAAAATCTGGAAGTTACTTCACACAAAGTTAGCAACTAGCCAAAGAAGGTGCATCCAGTGATACATGTTATGACACTTAGTAGCTCAGGAGGTGGTGGAGACCAAACGCAGATTTAAGGTTATACATTTGGGAGTTTACCAGGAGGCTGGAGTAGCCTCTCTCTAATGTTGGTGTTCCTTTTTGCAACACATACCTGTTAGCTAACGGTGCGGTTGTTCTTGAGCCTGGTGGGACAGCTCATGGTGGTTTTACCCTTTTCTGTCCATTGTTGATCTGCGGTGGAAGGAGGAGGAGGGAGGCAGAGGACTCAAGAGGTTACAGGATACTGTGGACCAAGGCACCAAAATAAATACAAAATAGATAAAGAAATATGGAAGTAGAGAAGAGGTAAATAAATAAAGAGAAAGGAAAGGAAAGGAAAGGAAAGGAAAAAGGAAAGAATAAGGAAAACAAAATAAACTAAAGTAGTTGTTAGTGTTAGCTAACAAGTGCAACATGTTGACTTTAAAGATAATAATCAGGGCGTGGACTTACCCTGATAGTTACATTGCACATCCATGTAGTGGGTGGCCCTGGTTCGATTCCAGCCTGTGGCTCCTATCCCATATGTCAAACCCCCTCTTTCTCCCAGTTTCCTACCCTATCCACTGTCCTCTCCTCCATACATGAAGGTGGAAATGCCCCAAAAAATATTATATTAAAAATAAATAATAATAATAATAATAATCTATGATTTACAGCTCGTTACAGCTGTGCAACAATGATTCCATATACAGTATTTTTGCTAAGTTCAACATCATACAAAAACAGTAACTTGTGTTACAACAGTAACCCTGTTGCTCACTCACCCTGTCTCACACAGAGCGAACTAATCCAAAATGAAAAGAAATCTGCAATCAAGTGGCTTTTCTCAAGTTAATACCCCACAAAGAAAGCTGTGGATAAGAAAAGCTATTTTTAGGCCCTGGACAAGTTGAATGTGTGTCCAGGATCTGGTCCAAGTGTTCCTCTGACCCTGTAAATCTATTTTCCGCCGACCAACAAGACCAGAACCAGCGTCTCAACACATGTGTGGTCATGCTTAAGCCTCAAAAGTCTGCACGGTGCCTTTTTATGTCCAAGAAAAAGGTGATTCAGCTTTTTTTACCACAGCATTACAAATTCAGACAGTCAAAGCTGGTCATTTACAGTAAATCACTGATTAAGCTTCAATATTCAGACGTTTTGTCTACCCATCATCCAAATCAACACTCATAAATTGCCCATGTTGGAAAGACTTGTTGGTTAAAGTATAGCTTTGTGCTTGGGTACGTGCTGAGAAACTCCTACAATGTCTGGGAGACGCACTGGGATACAGTCTGGGATTCTCGCCAGTTTCAGCTTGTGGTTCACCTTGGTGAGGTTTCTGTCAGTGTGCCATTCATACTTGAGTTTACAGCTCAGTCATGGAAATAAGTGAATATCTGTGGTCTTACATCTCTTATATTACTGGACCAGGATGGATGCATGAAGTGAACACCATAAAAAGCTACTTAGAGGTAAATAGTTAAGAATTCCTTTAATGGACTGAATCACTCATAAAGCTACACCAAAATCTAACTGGATGAAAGCTCTCATATGTCAGGAATTCCCTAAGACTTAATGCATTCTTGTTAATTTTGTACGAATCACCTGACAGTGCTTATTTAAACCCTCAACATGATAACTTATATTTGCATCAGGACTGCTATTTTGATACTGGATATGATCTTCATGCTTCAGCAGCACAGATAGCGCCTGATTTTATGCTTGTCAAGTCACTTTGTCATGCTAATGAGACGGTTTGGGCATGAATTTATTCAAACTGCAAACTCCTAGGACAGCTGTTGAGCAGCGCTGGAATCTGACAACCACAAAGTATTTTATTTTTATTTTCTCTTGAACAGATTTTGTCTTGGATTTAATTGTGTTGATTTAAATGTAAGCTAGCATCTTGTCGGGTGTTGCAGAAAAAGAAATAAAACCACCTTGATACTCGAGCAGGATCTTGATAGAAGAAAGTATGTGATGTCCCTTTTGGCAGCCTTGCAGTCCAAAGGAGTTGTGGCTTTCAGCAGCTATAAGCCAACATAAAGCTGGAGCTCATGCATGAAAAATCTCCGGCTCAGCAGAGTCATTCATGAGGTGCCACATCAACCCTGCAAATGGAGAGGAACACAGGGGTCAGTGAGTGGGTTACATTGACACTCACATGCAGGACCTCATGACCCCCATGTCCTTGTCTTCACACGTACCAAAAACTGTGGGAGCAAACTGTTTACACAAGTTTGTGTGCAGTCCGCAGAGATGACAGCTATTGACAGAACAAAAGCATTAGCATGAAAATGACAGAGAAGCTTATTTCAGACGCCCAATTCATGTCATTTTCCAAAGCTTAAATAGAATAGTTTGACATGTTGTTAAATATGATTATTTCTATTCATGTTGAGGGTTTAATGAGCACAATGATACATCTCATATCTGTCTGTTAAATATAAAGCTTGAGCCAGTAGCCTGTTAGCCTGGCTTGGTTTAGGGAACTGCTCATTTGGCTTTGTCTGAGGCTGACCAGAACCTACCTGCTAGTCTTAAACTTACTATTTTAGTATTATCTTTTTTTGTACCTGTCTTCTTTCATTCAAAATGTAATAGAGTGGCAAAATGTTATGCTTTTTAAAAAGATAAAACATAAATAACGTGTAAAATAAAAACCTTGTGCAAGTAGGCGGATATTTTAATCCCTTATGCCTTTTAGCTGTGTTAAACTAGACTACCTGTTGCTACCATCAGACTATGGCTCTCCATATTTTCTGACTAAAGACACGTTTTCATGCTTTTGGATGGGATAAAACATAAATGTTAAGTGTTTCTTACAACCTTTGAAAGTGCCAGTATAAGGATGTTTTTTAAATCCCTCAAACTCACCTGTTTTATGACCTGTTTACTTATAGAAGTACATCAACACAATTATTTTATTTAATATTATTATATTTTATATTCATTTTATTTTTTAGTGTATGTGTATGTACGTATGTATATACAGTATATATAAATGTATTATTTCAATGTATGTATGTATGTATGTATGTATGTATGTATGTATGTATGTATGTATGTATGTATGTATTACTATGTTTAAAACATGAAAAGATGTTTGAAATAATGGACCTGTATGGTAAAGTTTGAGTTTTGCCAATAAAAACAAATCTTGAAAAAAGAAACCTCACCTGTTTGCTTTCTTTGTGCTAAGCTAAACCAACTGCTCCTATCATTTAACTGTGGCTTAATATTAAGTTGCAAAAACAATTCAGGCCCTTTCTAAAGATAAAAAAAATACACATTTATGGGTAAAATGTTTGTAGAAAAACTTTGGAAGTGTTGTTGGAACAATTTTTTGACTCCTTCAAGCTTAACTAGCTTACCTGTTAGAAGTATCTGAGCTAAACTGCGCCAACTGAGGCTATCACCTAGCTTTAGCTTCACATTTAATGGAAACCCCCAACACTTTCTTGTTCTTCATAAATATTAAACATACCTTGCCAAGTGTTACTCATAGAGCTGTGGAAGTGCTAGTGGGAGGATTTTTTATCCTTCAAGCTACTAAGAGATTACCTGTTTGCTGTTTTAAGCTAGGCCAACTGTTGCTATCATCTAGCTGTTCACTTAGAAAAGTAAAACAGAAGAATAAAGACACAATGTCATGCTTTACGTGGAGATAAAACTTCAATGTTCTGGATTAATTGTTAGTCAGCTTTGTAAGTCTTAATAGGAGGATGTTTGTAGCTCAGGTAGCTGCTTCCCTGCTTGCGGTCTAGTTATCTAAGCTAGCTACTGATGGCTGCTGGTTGTAGCTCCATATCTAGATACATAAGCTAAATCTAAATAGTGCAGTAGGCTTTAATCTAATCCTTTCACAACCAGTTGCACTCTATAGTCTTTTAGCTTAGGAAGCAATAAACAAAAGACTGATTTAAGACTAGGGGCCAAATAACAGTCATAGCAGGACACGCATTAAGTTGTTCTTGTGAGCATCTCTAAAGCTTTAGGGTCATTTAGATGTTTAAATAGCCCACGGTGACATCCATTGCTTTTAAGTACAAACAGATTGCAAGTCCACTGTATGTAAGCATCTTTGTTGCCTCATCTCACAGATTCTCCATGGTTCACTGAGCACTTTCATACACTCATCCTGATTACTGATTCCCTTTAGATTCTGTGTTTAAGTGACCGGTCTTACGAAAGAAAACACAAGAGAGTCCTGAAGAGAGTTTGTTGTGATGACAGGAAAATAAAGGCTGAAAAAGCAGAATATTCAACTTCTTTGTGGATTGTTTATTTATAGTACATTTGTGAACACACATTAGCACTAAGAGGTGATATTTAAAAGTACCAAACCAGTTTTAAGATATTTTCCAGTCAAGATCAAGATGACTGCAGTTGTTTTCTTCTGCTTCACGTTTCATTGACCCCTGCAAACTGCAAAATACTACATCCAACTGTCTTGGCAGTAGAATTTTCTTTTAAACATTTTCTCATTAGTGGCTTTAATGAGGTAAAAAAAGAAAGTTAGTAAGGCAAAGTAACCTCTGATGATCCATTATAACTACTGATATGACTTAGGGCTCCTAACAAGCTCCATATTTCTATTTCATGCAGTGCAAACAGAGACCTACAAGAGTGAAAACTCAGCCATGTTTTTGTTTCAAACAGACAATGTGATCTTAAATGGTTACTTTCAGACTGGGATATAGAGCATAAAAAGCACAAAGCTTGGTCTAAGACCTGAATACATTCTGAATTATAAAGGGAAACTTCAGAACAAGACTTGAAGCCAACTAGTGCAGGTCATTATAAAGAATAGATCTTCATTATATTCTCCAAAAAAACAAAAGTGGTTGCAAAACTGATGCTACGCTTCCTAACTCAATTATGCATTACATAAAGCCTCACGTGGTGCAACATCTGAATTAATATTGCAGTATTCATTAAAAGCACAAAACAATTCAATTAGGATCCAGTTCATGGATGTACCTGAAAGCATCATACAGAGGTCAGTGTGCAGTAAAATATAGCTTAATGTTTACATCCTGAGCTTGATTTGATTAAAAGCCCAGATAACAATTGAAATATACAGATTACACAAATTTAATCTACAACTGTAAAGGATTAAAAGGCTGATAGAAACTAGCTGTAAATTTTAAAATGTTTATAAATATGTGAAACTGTAAGTATCTGTGTCAAGTCAAGACAGCATACAGGTATAAAATCAGAGGTTTGTTAACACAGCTGCAGTCTATGGTTTACTACAAATGTACCAACTAAGCCCAATTCCTTTATGTTCATTCTCAACACTGTGGCAGAGTCTGAGTTTCACCACCCTCTGACTGCAGCAAAGATAATATCTGTTTAGTTTCCAGTATTTTCTGCCCGAGGTGCGATCCCGTCCTCTAGCAGAGCGAGAAGCGGCGAGAGTTAATGTTCATCTTGGTAACACCGATGAGTCTCAGCGGGGCAGAGAGGCCGAGCCCCGGGGTGACCGGACATTCGCACAGCAGATCCGACAGCTCATCCCGCTCCTCGAGGCCAAAGGTGGCGTCATTGAGCATCCGGCGGTGCAGGTGGCACGTCTGCTCTATCTTCAGCTTGTTGATGTCGTTTCGGAGCCGCATGAGCTGCCTGGCCAGCTGCTGGTCCTGCAGACGCATGTCTGTCTGATGGAGAGGGATGGAAAACAGTGGTGAGCAGACATCCAGCTGATATACTGATTCATCAGGATGACAGTTTTCACAGGGATGGGGTTGCTTGGCTGTTGCTCATGTTTTTTGTATCAGTCCTCCTATTTGCATGTCTATCTCTATCTGTCTCTCTCTCTCCCTCAGTGTTGCTTTCTGGACCCTAATGTAGCTCTAGTGAAAGTTCAGACAGGTAGACTATAAAAGCAATCACAGCAGTTGTTTAACTCTCCTCTCCCTCGTTCAATAGCTCACCAGCTTCCAGCTGCATGCTCCAGAGCTCTCATTGGTTAATCAGCAGCAGCTGTCATCCAATAGCTCAGTGGCACGCTCTTATCGTCAGCCTATCAACTTTCTGCTGTCTTTTTAAATGTGTCTCTCTCTCCAGCTAGTTCCTTCTTGCATTGATGGTGCACACCCCTCCACCTCCCAATCTCCACCTGGTCTCCACAAAGTCTTCAATTCCTGGAATTCATCAACAACCACCACCGGAGTCTGGACTCTAGGGGGATTTCTTCTGCTGCCAAATTCACACATCCTACGCTCACAAAATTATCCCCATAGAGTCCTTACGCCAAAGATTTCTGTCAAGTTTCATCATTCATTAAGTTGTAATAAATAACATTTAATCTTCAAATTGTATCTCTCCTGTTTGAACTTGTAGCAGCAGATGACTTTTCATCTTAAAGTCTGGTTCTGCCTGAGGTGTTCTGCCTGTTAAAAGGTAGTTTTTCCTTGCCAAGTGCCTGTCCGTTAGAGTAGATTAGTGATGAGTCTGTAAATGATATTACAAAGACAAAATCTGGACTTTCTCTTTATGTATTCCAGTCTTTATGCCCAGCTTAGCTTAGCCTTTCTAGTTTCTAGCACATACAGATGAGAATTGAATTCAACCCTCAATAAGAGAGAGAATAAGCCTACATCCTCGTATACTGTACTATTCCTTAAACACCATTTTTGTTACACACCAAGAACAGTGTGGAGGTAGTTATTTGGGTTCTCTGGATGTCTGTGAATTCAGTTATTTATGTACGGTGGCCCTGAAGGACAAAACACATTTACAAAAGATGAAACACTTTTACAGAGTTGGAGACAAATTTACATTTTGGAAAACATTTTTACATTTTATAAAACATAATTACATCAGCAAAACACTTTTACCAAGGCCAAAACAAATTTACAAAAGACGAAACACTTTTGCCATTTCTGAAACAAATTAACATTTCATTTTTACGGATAGGGAATTTACCAAATACCGGAAGTGATCTGGAAGTGATCGAGTGAGGGGTCATTATGTTTGTTTTGATGGAGAGAAACCGAACTGGGATGGACATGGTTTACATATTCGGACATCCTCAGGTCTCAGAGAGAGGTGTCAGACCTCAGATGAAAAAGCATCATGTCTCCAGAAAAGCTCCATCATATCTATGCAAAACCTTCATCATGTGTCAGAATCCAGATGAAACGGCCTCAGGCCACATAGCCTCAGGCTAAACGTAGTCAGGCTAAAAGGAGTCAAACTTAGCAGTTAAAGTGTTCCGTCGTTTGTAAAATTGTCTCCAACTTTGTAAAAGTGTTTCATCTTTTGTAAAAAAAAAATCCTTAAATGTAAATTTGCTTTATAAAATGTAAAAATGTTTTCCAAAATGTAAATTTGTCTCCAATTTTGTAAAGCTGTTTCATCTTTTGTAAATTTGTTTTGTCCTTCAGGGCCACCGTATTTATGGATAAGAAAATCCAAAAATGAAAACTAATTGTATCTCTTTCATGTCCACATCTGATGTGCAAACATTTGTGCAAAGACGTCATCTCTCTTGTCCACTGTCCTTGTGCAGAGTATTTGTTGCCAGGCACTGTGTGAGTGTGACTCTGCCTCTGACAGCCCCTCTTTGCGTGCTCAGTCGCAGCCTCTGAACTGTGGCTGAATGTGCAGAGCAATTGGGCAGAGTGAAAATGATTATACTTGCAGAGAGTGAACATCTGATCCAATTGCCCAAGTCCCAATCAATCTCACTCACATAATGTGAATGGGAGTCTTCTGGCCAGTAATTGAACATTGTGTTCATTGTTAAATTCTAATTAGCTAAGTAGCAGGAACTTCTTGTCTTTTCTGGCTTTTGGCTGCAAAATCATACAGCTCTTCAAATTAGAAAGTGAGTGTTTGAATGTCAAGTATCAAACAGATTGTGGAGCAATTTTCAGAGTTATGATCCTAAACAAGATTTAACTGGCTGTGAATTTCACATTTCAAAGATATATGACATTTTAACCTTTCGTCTTACCAGTTCTCTTCTCAGCCAACTGAGAGCTTCATCAATGTTCCCAAATCCCTTCAGCACACCTGACGATAGCTTGCACTGAATCACATCAGAGTTCACCGCACTCTCTTTGGGTGCGACCACTTTCCCCTCTGCTTCAGCTTGGCTCAGGTCTTTCCCGTTCCCTGACTCTTTGAAGCTTTCATCCTCCAGACGGGCCTTCCACTCCAGGTAAGAAGGTCTCCTGGTCTCCAGTCTTAATTTCTCAGTCAAAGCTTTCAGGTTCATAAGATGGTCATCTGCAGGCGGATCCACTCCTTCAGCACATTCGGCCTCCTCGAGGACACAAGCTTCGTCCACTGTGATCTGAGGAGCTTTGGAGGCGTTCATTTCATCTGCTCGGGGACAAAAAGATGCTTCAAAATGTGTCAAAACAAAAATAGATTTCTGTTCCTCGTTTGTGGCCTCATTTGTTGTCGCGTATGCTCTGGGTTCTTTCAAGGAAGTGGATCCTCAAAGGACTTTTTATAGATCCATTGATGTTTCAGAGGCTGGGTATCTGCTGAGGAGAGAAAAGATGGTTACGATGCACTCATTGACCGCTGGCAACCGTCTCCTAAATGACAAGAGATCACGCTCATGTGACATCTGACAGTTCGGCTACATGTCAACTTTTAGCGTGACAGGCTCAGCTGTTTGAAAGGATAGAGAAAGACTGAGTGATAATCTCAGGTTGTGAACTTTTCCCATTCTGTAAACTGGATTACATCTAAAAACTGGTCTCTCACATATCAACTAATAAAGGATCAGCACACAGAGGGAACACACCTCCTGGTTTTTTCATTTAACAGGAACAAATTGTTTCCATAGAGACGACACAGGGACTGTAAATGAATCAGCAATTTGCCACCTCCAGTCCTCAGGGCTTGTTGCCTGCACCAACCTGAGGTGACAGACGACTAGCAGTGTTAATTATAGCCTGACAGGTTTGCTGATTTACAGAAACATGCAGGGTAACAGTAAAACATGTTTCCAATATTCATTCATTTTGTACCTGGAACAGAGAACGAGCACCAAGTCTCTGCTTTGAGCTGCATGCTGACTTCAGAATCAACACAACCACAGTCACTACATACTTTTAATGTGCTAGCATGCTTTCGCTACACATTATGCGACAATAAAGTTTAGAGAATACCTCACACTGGTGCAGCGGATCTACACATGTACACATTTTATACTACACATCCAAGACTGTCCATAGTGTGTCAGCTTTGAGCTAAATGCTAACTTCAGAGTGCCAACACAATCAAAATAGACATTACGAATGCAGCAGACAAATGTGACATTTCTTTTCCTCCAAGGGATGCATCCTTTGTTCCCCAACATATCATGAGAATCATTGTGTGCCGATTTAAACAATATGGCAGGGATTCAAAAGCGGCCCAGGATCACACTTTGTTTTTTAAAAGTTATATTTTGGGGGCATCTTTATTAGAGAGGAGAGGACATTGGCTAGAGCTGGGCACTGGGAGAGAGAGTTGGGGAATGACAGGGGGCGTGGGCTGAAATCAAGCCCGGGCCAACCCCTTCATGGGCGCGCCATTAGGTCAAATCAGCGCCCATCACACTTTCTAATGTAAGCATTTGCTTGGAAGTCAATCAATCACTGCCATTTTTAAAATTTTTAAAAAAACGTGACTTTGAAACTTGAAATTATCATTTTAAAGGCAGTTTAAGTCACATGACATTAGATATGTTAGCTTGATAGCTAGTCAGCTACCTTTTGCCAGGCAAAGGGATGCATCCTTTGTTCCCCTAACATGTCATGAGATCCATTGTGTGCTGATATAAAATGATGGCGGACTCTAAAGCGGCAAAGGATCACTCTTTCAAATGTAAGCATTTTAAGAAGTCAACCAAATCATTTGCATTGCAATTTTAAAAAAACCCCAAATAACACCACATTGAAACTTGAAATTATCTTTTTTTCTTTTCTTCTTCTTTTGTTAATTGCCTTTGCTGGAATCGAGCCTGCGACCTCCGCGACGAGGGTCACAGCCTCCATACATGGGGCGCACACTTGGACCGCTAGGCCAACTGCGCCCCTGAAATTAGTCAGATGAAGATCACGTGACATAGGATGTGTTAGCTTGATAGCTAGTCAGCTACCTTTTGCAAGGGAAGAATACAGCCGTGGAGGCAAATAAGGACCAGGCTGTCTCACTTCAGTTCGGCCTTAGCAGTCTACGCAAGCTACATATAGATGCGTCATTCCAAACCTGTGTCCTAGCATACAACTGTACAGCTAATAACAAACAGTTAGCTTCAACAAGACACAGATTTTAATCCTCATAAGACATGTAATAAGGGGCGCTGGTGGCCTAGCGGTCTAAGCGCCCCACATACAGAGGCAGTCCTCGTCGCAGGGGGTCGCAGGGGTCGCTGGTTCGATTCCCAGCCGGTTGACCATTTCCTACATTTCTTCCCCCTCTCTCCACTCCCCACATTTCCTGTCTCTCTTCAGCTGTCCTATACAATAAAGGCAAAAGGCCAAAAATATAACTTAAAAAAAAACACACACAGACATGTAATAATTTGTTAATGTGCGTTATTGCTGCTTTGAGCTAAATGCTAACGCCAAAAAGGCAGCATACTTAATTAAGGCCCAGCTATTTAGCATCTACATTAAGTATGTGCTCACATTTGTTTATTAGCACTAAACACTAAGAACGTCTGGGTCTCATAGAAGTATTATTTGATTTGCTGGCGTTACTTGATGTTGACGTCAGATGGAAAAATGTTGGAGAGTCCATCCAGCAGTAATGAAGTCTCGTCTGGACTAACTAAATACAAAAATAATAGGAAAAATTCATTTATTACGATGCTGGTATCCAATTCTTTGCAGTGTTTTTAAAGTCAGCATCTGAACCTTAAATTCAGCTTCTTACAAGATAAAGCAAACACTCCAACCAGTGCCAGCAAAAGCAGACTCTGCCCAGCGTCCTCTTACAAAGTCTTCCTGTACGCAGTAAGTGGTTAGCGCTCAGTCATATCATAATGGGCACAGCAGGCCAGCAGTGAAGTCATTGCCCTTGTATCTAATGATAGGTTTGGCTATTTTGCAAGGTATAAAAACGACCTCTGCTCTCACTGGGCGCAGTAGCTGACTTATGGAAGAAGAGGAATGCATCCTCTCCTCATTCTTGAAAGGAATAAGCATGTCTCCTGGGACCACATTGTTACAGTAAACCAATACAGGAGGAAGAAAAAAATCCATGCCCTATGCATTTTTAAAGAGTTAGTAAAAACCCTGTAAGTACAGTAAGGAAGGGGTTTAATTGTGGAAAGCAGATGCAGAGCCAAGAGGTTTAGAAAGAGGGGGAAATGTGTTTATGGAAATATAATATAAACAAGGTGCAACAACTTGTACAATACTACAAACCAGCCTCTTGTTGGCTGCTTAATTGTTTAAAAGGCATTGTGGTGGTTTAGATAGCTCAGCAGGAAGTCTTCTTCATGAGGATGTAAATATTTGCATCCTACATATCAGATAGCTCATCAAGGGTAAGTGAAAAAAACACCAACAGATGTTTTGGTGGGAAAAAACAGCATTTTTCCTCATTATCCAAATGGTCAAACTTGCATCTAAATCAATGCACATCAACAGCACATTCCTCTGGTTTTAAGGCCACAGACTTCAGTGAGTGTTGCCACACCAGTAGATTTTCATTTTGTGGAGTTGGACTATGAGACGCCAAAACCTGGTCTGGCTTATGAAGTCTGGCTCTCCTATCTGGAGCATGAATGTCTGCATAACAAACATGACTGCGAGGTTTAGTGTGTATCTCTCCCATCTATAACATAACAAACCTCTGACTCATTTTCATTTTGAAGTGGTACATTTACAAACATGGACCACGGCTGACACATGCAGACAAACTGTGCATTATAGGCTAGAATAGATTAGCAGCAAGATCACAAGAGATTAAGGGCCTAACAGAAAAGCTATTCATATAGGCAAACCACCTATTACTGCAGCATATTGGACTCTTATGTTATGGCAACAGAAACTTAATGAAAATTGTAAACCACAAAAAGGGAAACCCACACAGGGTATCAGTATCAACAGGTCTCTTTTTCCTGAATGTAGAGCCGGATGAGCTACGACTCTGTTTCCTGTTATACTTTATGCAAATGTCATAAAACAAGCTCCTTTGTGCATTGAATGAAACACCTACAGTTAAACCAGCTTTTTAACTTAGCTTTAATACCAGATTATAACTTATTTGAATGCATATGTGGGGTTAGTAGACACTAATGTATAGTGGCTGGGAAGTGCAATGCTAATTTACAAAGGATGAAACACTTTTACAAAGTTGGAGAAAAATTAACACTTTGGAAAACATTTTTACATTAAAACAAATCTACATCAGCAAAACACTTTAACCAAAGCCAAAAAAAAAAATTACATTTAGGCAGATTCTGACGGAAAAGTAATGCACAAATGATTTTCAAAATAAAAGACAACAGTAATATGAAAATGTGCAACAGCCAGGGGATGAATATATGCTTGACATTAACTACCCTATTTTGATTCAGACTGATAAGAGAACACCTCAAATTGTGTTCCTGCCAATCACAGCTATATCGGATTTGGAATTTCAAAATAAAAACCATTGGGAAATTTACCATAAGATATTTAATTTGAAATTCGAAATCATATGTATTTGTGATTGGCAGGAACACATTTTGAGGTGTTCACTTGTGAGTCTGAATTTAAAATAGTTAAGTGGAAACAGGGTTGTTAATGTCAAATATATGTATTAATTCCCTGGCTGTTGCACATTTTCGTATTACAGATGTCTTCTATTTTGAAAATCATTGATACATTCCTTTTCCGCCAGAATCTGTCGTTTGTAAAAAAAAATTCAGGACTGGTAAAAATGTCTCAGCGCTTGTAGAAGTGTTTCTGATTTTGTTGATTTGTTTTCTTATTTATTTTTATTTTTATTAGTTTTTTTCGTGACTAATAAATAAGCAAAAGGACAGTTAAAGTTATACACAACACATGACATGGAACAGCGGCAAAACTTAATGAAGTATACCAGTAGAGAGCTGATGGCATGTCAACAAAGTTCAGATGAACTCTTAAAGAAATTTTAAGAGCGTTTAAGAAAAGGCAAATTTATTAAAAAAATTGAAATAAAATAACAATAATAATCCTTGGAGCCATTGAATAATTGAGAAAGAACAAGAAAAAAAAAAAAGGAAAAAAAAAAAAAAAAAAAGAAGGGCACACATGTACAAACATGCACATGCACACACACACACACACACACACACACACACACACTCACTCACTCACACAAATTATTTTCTAAACTTGTTTTGCCCTTGGTAAAAGTGTTTAATGTCATTTTGTTTTATAAAATGTTTTCCAAAATGTGAATTTGTCTCCAACTCAGGTCTGCTGAGTCAGTGAGCTCTTTTAAATCCCTTCTTAAAATATACTTTTATCGCAGAGCCTTCCCGGATTGTATCTGAATTTTTTTTAATTTTATTTATTTTAACCGTCTTAAAAAAATATTTTAAAAGAATTGTATTCCTTTACAGTTCTTTTAGGGGAATTTGATGCCTTTTAAAATATGTTTTATTTCTTTATCTTGATGTGTGTTTTTATTAACTGCCTGTTTGTTTGTTTTTTGCTGCCTGTATAAAGAACTTTGAAACTCAGTTTTGAAAAGTGCTCTACAAATAAAATGATTATCATTATTATTATCATAGCTTTGTAAAAGTGTTTCATTCGCTTTAAATTTGCATTGCACTTCCCAGCCACCATACTAATGCACAACAATTCCTATAACATGTATGTAAAAGAGCAAAAAAAGGAAATAGTTAAGAAATAAGTAAATAAAAGATCAAACATGACTAGTTAAGAGAATAAAAATGTTAAAGATAAAAGTCTAAGATAAATAAAAGCACTAGCATAGTAATAAGATAATAAAAAAATGAAGAGTTAAAAAAACAAATAAACAATGGAATATTAAAATGTAAATTTAAATAAGTTATTAAAAGCCAGACTTCATGCTATAAAGTTGTGGTAAAGTTAACTTTGTTTTCTAGTCCCCCTTACTATCTTGGACCACATGCAGAGCGTTATTTCTGTATGAAGACCACACACGAAGGCAGAAGTTGACGCGGTTTTTAACGCGTTCACGTTTTAAGCACGTGAGCGAACATTATAATTTAACTTCCTGTTGACATAAATACGTCACGACCTTACAGAGACAGGTTCGTTTACCTTGATAGACTTTCCTGCAGCTCCAGCTCTCACTCTGCCGACCTGGATCCAAGCAGCAGCAGCAGCATCACTGAAGACCATCACGACGAGCCCAGTCCCTCTTCCTCCTCTCTCTCCCTCTCTCTCTCTCTCCCTCACATCCCCGCTCCACCACGGTCCACTTGTTTTTGAGCAGGGAGCGCCCGGAGGAGGGGCGGGGGGGAGTCTGCGTCAGGTTCTGGTTGCCTTGGAGACGTCCCAGGAATCCCTATCAAGACTTCCCGCCGCATGAATAATAATGAAAGTGCGCCACAGATAATACCAATGCGTTTTTACTCTCTCTCTTTTATTTCATTCCACTGAAACACAACACAATACATTTAGACGACAAGTAGAAAAAAATGTGAAAAATTTAAACACAGACTACAAAGTTTTCAGTTGTTACTTCATCCGTCACAAAAGTTACAAGAATAATTTCTACATACATTACAGAAGAGAATTAGGGCCACTGGAAGTCAGCATTCTGACTGCTGACTTTTATTCTCAGAATTTTGACTTTAATCTTAGAATTCTGACTTTTTTTCTCAGAATTCAGACTTTTAATCTTAGAATTCTCACTTTAATCTCAGAATTCTGGCCTCTGATTTTTAATCACAGAATTCTGACTTCAATCTTAGAATTCTGACTTTAATCTCAGAATTCTGGCCTCTTATTTTTAATCCAGAATTCTGACTTTGATCTCAGAATTCTGACTTTAATTTCAAAATTCTGGCCTCTGATTTTAAATCTCAGAATTCTGGCCTCTGATTTTTAATCTCAGAATTCTGACTTTAATCTCAGAATTCTAGCCTCTGATATTTAATCTCAAAATTTTAAATTCAATCTTAAAATTCAGACTTTAATCTTAGAATTCTGACGTTTTCTCAGAATTCAGATTTTTAATCTTAGAATTCTCACTTTAATCTCAGAATTCTGGCCTCTTACTTTTAATCTCAGAATTCTGACCTCAATTTCAAAATTCTGGCCTCGGATTTTTAATCTCAGAATTCTGACTTTTTTCTCAGAATTCTCGCCTCTGATTTTTTATCTCAGAATTCTGACTTTAATCTCAGAATTCTGACTTTAATCTCAGAATTCTGACTTTTTTCTCATAATAATAATAAAAAAACATTGACTTCAATTTTTTTTTCCAGTGGCCCTAATTGTCTTCCATAATAAATTACTACAAAGAGCTCTTCAAAAACAGTGTCAGGGTAACTGGTGTAATGCTGTTAATTTTTAAATAATGTAATAAAAAAATGTTCAGAACTCAAAATGAATAAATAACAGATAAATGAGGAGTTTTTTCTTTTTTCAGTCAATACAAATTAGCTTGAAACTCTGCTAATTTTAATTTAACAGTGCTGATTGTCTGTCGCCCTCTAGTTTCACGTTCTATTTTAAACACAATAATGTAACACAGCTACCCTTACTTTCACATAGCTTGCCAGGCATTAAAAGTTTGTAAAGTCAATGCAATTTTCCACTGGAACGGGTCATTAAAAATGTAAAAATGCAATAAAAAAAAAATGTCATGGTAAAACGTTCATACTTGGTGGACTAAAAGCTCCTGTGAGGAGTTTTTAGCTGGTTTTAAAATAGACTGAAAGTTATACTGTTATAGTTTTGATGCGCTACAAATTTAAAAGAGACCATAATCACTAAGCTAAAACGGAAACTGATGCCATTGTGTATGTGACAGATAAAGTGATTAATTATGCGCTGATAAAACAATCTTTGTTTACATTTTCCATAGACTGTATAAATAATGGACGTAGTATCCGTGACGTCACCCATCTGTTTCTGAAGCGCTGTTTTGAAGCCAATCGTCGGCAGGAGCCATATTGGAAATGCTGAACTCAACCTAACTTCTATCAAGCTAGTGTGAGGTAAAGAGGCGGGCTTTGAGCCTCCTAGCCAACAGCTACAAGGTGCCCACCTGTCAATCAAGTGAGCTGTGCCTCTCATTATGGAAAACTCTTAATCTTAATATCTTCAAATTGCACAATAAATATGTTTATTTCTGCTGTAAGGATCGGCTTTTTTGAATTGTTGTGTATGTGGTTTTCTGTACTTCTGGAGCCAGTCTCAAGTGGACACTCGAGGAACTGCAGTTTTTAACACTTCCGCATTGGCTTCAATTCTCGCAGCCGGAGGTTGCCGCTTGGTCGTGATTTGTCTTCTAGGGTGTTTATCTTAGTAACCAAAAAATGTCTGTTTTATCCGTTACTGTAAAAATATTGATTTTGAACATTTGATTTAAAACCTTGCAAATACACATTTTTCATTAGTTTTCTGCTTTTTTTTTTGTTGCTTGATGACTCCAAAATTTTGAGTTAGCTAACAATTAGTTAACAAAAGCATCAGTAGCAGCAGGTTAATTCATAACAGCACAGGAAACACAGCCACATGTGTAGTCTGTTCTGCAGACTACCTACATTAAGTATTAAGCAACATTATATCACTTCAAGGGACAGTGGGGTTCACAGGCTGAAAAGTTTGGGAACCCCTGGTCTACAGGACAAAATTGTAGACAGGAGGTACCAGTTTGTCCACAGGGGGCGCCAGAATCAACACAAACCAAAAGTTCCTCACAGGAGCTTTAAGTAAAAGTTACAATGCAATACTTTAAATACGTTGTTACAAGAAGAGGTCGCATTAAAATCCTACTTAGGACTTGTTCGCTAAGTGTTATACAAAGTGTCTTTATCATTATTTACTTGTTAAATTAAACACCACATTAACATTCTGACAATGAAACATTAGTATAGCTGTTACAAAATGTATCCTGAAAAAACTGAACAACAATTCCCTTTGAGGTGTGTAAAAAAACATCCAATGTTAGCACTCCAGTAAAGTGAGGTTACTTTGAAATAGTAGTTAGATGTTCTTTCCAGAGCTTCTTTAACAGATCTGTCAGACATTCAGGAAGCAGTTTAAACACACTGTGATTGTCACATTGCTGAGTTGTAGCTTTTATTATATTACCAATGATAATAACAACAGACATCTCAAACTACTCTTACCACAAATATGACAAAAGTAGTGACTTGTGAATCAACTAGACTTCATGAAACCTGCGTGAGTGTGACGGTCTTTCTCACAGTATTGATTCTTGTTGGTTGTTTGTGAGTAATCGCTCTGCTATCCCATAATGCCACCTGAGGATTGTCTTAGACTTTAAGTGCAACCAGTAAATGCCACCATCTTGGCAACACTTGTGAGTAAAACTGGCATCAATCTAAAAACTCTTCATCGTGAAATAGTCTAAGAGGATTGAAGACTCTTTTAGAAACATCTGTATCATCTTCATGGCCTCATCTCTAGGATTTCTTCATACTTTCTCATATTGCGACGGACAGATGTGACGGCCTCCTACATGTTATATAAATGTATTTTATAAGGTGAGTTCTTCTATCTCATCATCGTTAAAGGAAGCGATGGCACGGACGGCAGGTCTGCTCTCTGCCACGTGCACGGTGTTCAGGGCCGATGCTGGAGGTGTGGATGACCCTGAGCTGAAGCTGTTAAGTCCTTCCCTTCTTGAACGCACCCCATTGGTAGCAGGAGGACTGCTGAGGACTTCCATTTTATTTGGGTTGCTCATACTGTCACTAACAGGAGTTGCCAGGGTACCAAACAGCTGCTGCATGAGGCTAGACTTCCTGTCCTTACCCACGCCTCTTTCTGTCTCCTTCTCCTTCTCCGTCTCCACTCCTCGAAGACTGAAAACACCTATTGCTGCTAACGCCGAGTCCCTCTCCTCTGCGGACGGAGGTGGAGGGAAGCCTGAGGAACCTCGGGATGTTGAATTTCCAAAAGAAGGAGCGTAGCTTCCGAAGGCTAAGTCGTCATTAGAGGTTTGAGACCGTAGCGCCCTCCTCCCGATGCCTGTTATAATAGCTCCACCCTCTACGCCTGATCTCCTCCTCCCTCCTTCCCTGCTTCCGGCACGTTCCTCCGGTTCTGTGAGGTCAAAAATGGCTGAGTTATGGATCCTCTGCTCAGGAGGACGAGGAGAGGAATGTTCACCGGTACTCATATAAGACTGAGAAGGACCAGACTCTGAAAACATGGCGTCCGAGGCTCCTTTAATGGAAAGGTCTATTTCACGCATCTTCGCCAACAGCTGCTCTTTTTTGCGACGTGCTTCCTCTGTCACATGCTGACTGGCCAGAACCTCATGGTTCCATCTCTCCACCTCTTCATGGACATGTCCACGCTTCCCTTTTCCCTCCTCTTCCTCCTGGTTGAACAGGGAGCTTGTCTGTTTTCTGTCTCCCTCCTCTTCTTTGTCCCACAGCTTTGGTAGCGTCTTCGTCTTCTCCTGATGCACATGTGGCTCATGGTTGAGTTGTCGTTTTTCACTCTCTTTTTCCTTCAATGACTCTTTCTCCTTGTCTATATGTTTGTCTTTGTCTCTCGTCTTCTGCTGTTCTCCGTTTTGATGTCTAGCTTCTGTGGCCGCCTGTCTGTCCCCACTGCAGAGCTCCTGATGACATAAAGTGTTTGAGAAGAAGAGACAAAAGAGGAGAATGATGGAGACAATACAGGAGCAGAAGATAGAAAAAGGGGAATTACTGTAAAATCAAACCTGTCATGTATATATTTTTTTAACATATTTTGTGGTCTGAATGATTCATAAAAACATCCTTTTATTCTACATGTGAGACATTGTAGATTTCTCAAGCCAGCGGCCACAAAACAGGCTGTAAAGTCTGATATTTAAGCCTCTGATGCACATGCCTGATAAGATCATTTAAAGCCCATTTCACTGCCTGACAGGCTCAGGTCAATATTCTTATTGTCTGACAACAGTATCAAAAAGATCCCAACATTGATACACCTTTGTGTTGAAGAGTAAACTAGAAACAGTCCTCGGATCACTCTCTTGAATGCAACCAGACTCCATTATCAAAAAGTGTAACTCTAGCTGGCAGTACATTTTCTCCTGCTGCTTCAGGGGGTTCATTTGTGTTGAGTTATTGTGTGTTTGAAACAACTATTGTGTTGGATCTCATGTCATCCAAGTCACACAATATGACAAACTACCAAACTGACCCAAATAAAACACTTTTTTCTCCTCATTGTTGTTTGTATAAAAACAAGATTTGGTCCTAAAAGTCTTGAAAAGGAGGCGACATGTTAAAATCAGAGTGATCCTATATTCTAGCCAATACAGTGATTGATCAAGGCAGTGCCTTGCGGGTTAAAACAACTTTTGTCATTTTATTCTAATGGATTTTAAAGGCAGGGATGAAATGCAATGGCTGCACTGAGGCGTTTTGTAACTGGTAATAAAATACAGTGAAATGTTACACCATCGGCAACAAGACCGACTCTTTCTACATGGTTATAATTAATACCTGAAACCTCTGCTGCAGGGTATAGGTGTCAAACCACACTGCCAACACAGCTTTTTATTGCCTGTTTTCCACGACTATGATTTGTAATGAGCAAGACATTTGACTGTGGAAAGAGTCTGATGAGATTTCTTTGTTATAAAACACTTCTTCAACACGCACTGGACAAAATCAGCGAAGAGGAAGAAGAGGAGGACTTGCTTTGCTTTGTCAACAGGGGTAGCTGAAATTGACACAAACTAGAAGTCTGTCACAGGAGCTTCAAACTAAGAAGGTAAATCTCTTTAAAAATAATCTTCTTTATGTTGTCAGACTGTATAAATGATAGGCGTAGTATCTGTGACGTCACCCATCTGTTTTTGGAGCGCTGTTTTGAAGCAAATCGTAGGCGAGAGCCGTATTGGATATGCTGAAGTCAACCTAACTTCTGTCAAGCTAGTGTGAGGTAAAGAGGCGGGCTTTGAGCCTCCTCGCCACCAGCTACAATGTTCCCACCTGTCAATCAAGTCAGCTGTGCCTCTCATAATGGAAAACTTGTAAGTTTAAAGGCCCTGTGAGGAGTTTTGAACTGGCTGAGAAACAGACTGAAAATGATACTGATGCCTCTTTATGACCTTCAATAGCAAGCGAGACCATCATCAGCAACACTGACACCTTCTCTGTTGTCATTTTTAATGCCTGAAACCGCCCTGAGGGGGTAGGTGTCAGACCAGATGATGGACATCTTGCTTCAGAGACAGCCTTTATTTGACTGTTTTCATGGAAAATAATCACATTGCCTGATAAAGTTGACTGTTAAAAGACAACAGGATGAGTTTTTTGTTGAAAACACTACTTTTGCATGTTTAGGACAAGAGATAAGAGGTTTCACTTTGTCCACAAGGGGGCGCCAGAATCTATACAAAACAAAAGTTCCTCACAGCAGCTTTAATATCTTCAAAATTGCCGTGTTATGAAAAAATTCCCCCCTCGTAAAGTGTGTGCCGATCAAGGAATGAGCTGTCCAGACTACACTCGTTTTTTTGTACCAGACTGTAAAAATGTTTATTTCTGCTGTAAAGATCGGCTTTATTGAATTGTTGTGTATGTGGTTTCCGGTACTTCCAGAGCCAGCCTCAAGTGGTCACTCCAGAAACTGCAGTTTTAAACACTTCCGTATTGGCTTCCCCTGGAGGTTGCCGCTTGGTCAGACACTTAAAAAAAACATGTCTGTGAAGTGGACACACTTTGATCACACTTGCTCTCAGAGTTACAATTCAGCCATTACAGCCCCTTTGTGCAGCTGCCGCCTCAAGCCATCCATACCAAAAATTAAAAAAAATGTTGTACCTGTTTGTTATTCAGTCTTCAAAATATGTAAAGTAAAATGTTGGCACAGGTTAAAGAAAAACAGAACTCCTCTTTGACTTTACCTTCAGTGATATGTATTCATCAGATGGCTGTTCATTGTACTCAGTGGCATCTGTGACAGCAGGCGGAGGTGAAGGGAAGTCCAGACTGGAGGACCTGTCTTTAGTCTGCACTGCCTTGCTGCTGTTCCTGCTGGGTGCTGATGAATGGGAAACAAATACAGAATATTTAACCTAGTCTTCTTCTAAACAAGCCCACGAAAAAGAAAACTTATTTAATGTCTGGGAGAAAAAGGAAGTAAGAAAACAATCCAATAATAAACAACGTCAAAAAGCAGTGGGGTTACCTTTCAGCTTGGTCCCATTTTCCAGATCTTTCTTCAGTGAGGGTTTCATCATGCGGTTTGCATAGATGTTCTTCGTATCTAGCTCTCTCTCCTTTTCCTGTTAAGTAAAAAATAAAGGTATGATTTTTAAGAACATGAGCAATCGAGCAACACATGGGTTGTGTATTTTTCTGTACAAGGACCTTGAGTTTGTTGGTCAGTCGCTCCAGCTCCTCCTGCAGAGTCCTGATGTCTTGCTGGGCACTGATGGTCTTCTTCCTCTCTGCAGCCAGCTGCCTCTGGAAACTGCTGTTGCTCAGCTCCATGCTACGCTCCAGTTCCTTCAAACACACAGATAAACAATAACAATTCTTAAAACGTGCATGGGGAAAGTTTGAAAAACAGCAGGCGCCCCATGTACAGAGTTAAAATATCAAACACAATCTGAATTACCTTTATCTTCCGTTCTGCCTCCTGGGCCCGGACCTTCTCTTCTTCTAGGCTGCGGCTCAGCTCGTCTCTCGCTCCGAGCTCTCTCTGGTCAACCAGCTTCTTCAGTCTGACGATGGTGGCCTGACTCCTCTGCAGCTGCTCCTCGCTTTCCTTTGACCGCCGCTCGGCAGCCCGCTCCCGATCTTGGGTGCGCCTGAGCCGTTCGCGCAACACGTGGGTCTCGTTGGAGTGGCGCGTCAGCAACTGGGAAATCTCACTCTCTGTGTCGTCGTAGCGCTGCAGGGCTTTCTCTTGACGCACCTGAAGCTGCAGAGGAAGAAGTATTTTGTAAAAGATTATGTGATTTGTTCTGTTGTTCTTAATTTAAATCTGAAACGGTATCGTCACAGATCCTCTAAACTAAAAGAACTACAGGGTCAGGGTCTACCTGTCTGAGGATTCGATTCTCCCTCTGCAGCTCATCTGTACGCTGTTGAAGCTCAGCAAGCGAGTTACGTAAGTCGTTGATCTTCAGCAGACGGGCTGAAAGCATCTTCTTGGTCACCAGGTCCAGGTCTTTAGGCGGGGTGGACTCCTTGCTTTGTGAGCGTACTCCTCTGCGATGCTGCTGGGTTAGAGGCTGGCCACCTGGGCGCAGTGGACGAGAGAGACCTCGGCGTCCCAGACCACCTGTGAGAAAGAGAGGCACATGAAATAGAGATAATATAGTTCACTGTTTAATCAGATTTGAGCACAAGAAGAGACTCAGACTCAGTTTGCATCTCTGCAGAAGCACTGTGTTAAAACCTGCGTGACACTGCCATCACCTGGACAGTCCAGCACAATGACTCAGGAGGTTTCACTCACATACACAAGTCCACACTGAATGATCCTCTTGCTTCACATACCCGTCTTATAAAGGGGGCTCCCAGAAATCCTCTTCCCTCGCACCCCTCTTTGAGGAGCAGGAGATGGAGTGCGGGACCGGGAGTATGATGACAGCGAGCCCTCTGACGCCGAGTCGTAGTCCTCTGAGTAAAACGACCTACCGCTCCCCTGTACCTCTCTGTCTGACATGCGGTCCCGATCTGGATCTGAACGCCAGGTTCTGGTTCTGGATCGATTCTCAACACTGTCATCTTTTTCCTCCTTGTTGTCCTCCTTCAAGTTTGATTTGTGTTTCTGAGGAGACGACTCTCTGGAGCACTTCTTTGTACTTCGGAGTGACTGGCGGCTTTGATCCAGGTCTCGGTTGTCTTCATACACGTCAGGTTTGTTTTCTGATTCCATTTTGCTACCTGGAGAGGAGGTTCTGCGTTGGACTTCAACACAAAAAGTGAGAGAGAATCACATTATGTTACAACTTCACAAAAACAAAGACTGAACTTTAAATCAAAGATCTAAATTCTCAGAACAAATCCAGAGCAGTGATCAAGGTCAAAGGCAGACCGGCGTCTCTCAGGTTTTCTGTATCGTGTGTCTTGGTCACTAAGCGACAAAACACTTGAGGTGGAATTTTCCATGAGGCTGAATGATGTATGATATCACTACTCCACTACACCACTGCTGCACATTCAAATTACTATTACTGCCCCCGTCTGCCCTCATGACGTATTGAACAACCAGAACATTGATTCAGAACAAACACTACTTCGAGACTCTTAACAAACAGAGCAGGTCTAGACCGTACTCTATGTTCTATTATTAACAAAGACCCAACATCAAGACCGGCTAAGATCCAGTCCCATCTTACTGACAGGACTCAGTCTGATCTCATCTTAATCCACCATGAGCAGAGCACTTTGCAGCATTTAGCAAGTTACAGTGGCAAGGACAAACTTCCTTTAACAGGCAGAAACCTCAAACAGGACCAGACTCATGTTAGACACACATCTGGTGAGACCGCGTTGGGGTTTGAAAGAGGGATAGAAGGAGATGAAAAGAGAGAGATGATAGTGTTGAAACGGATAGTAGTTGTAGCAGCTCGAGTCTAGCACGTCTACAGCAGCAGGAACCTACGAGACAAGGGAGTTCAGGGACTCCAGAAAGGTCTATGGTTAGTAACTTTAATGGGACAGGGCAGAGTTAGAGTAAGTGATAGGCATGTACCGCATACTACATACTGCGTTTGAAGGTATTATGTAGTATGTCTATTCTGGTTTGATGAGTTTGGTGTGGAAGAACTTGACTGTCCCACACTGAGCTCTGACCTCAACCCCATCTAGCACCTTTGGGATGAACTGGAACAAGATTCAGGGCCGGGCCTTCAAGTCCAACATCAGTGCCTGACCCGGTAAATGCTCTACAGAATGAATGGTGCACATACAGTGCTGGAAAAAAGTTTTCGGACACCCCAAATATTGCATTGAGAATCACTTAGGTCTTCAAGTGCAATTTCTTTTCGTACAGTCACAGCCAGGTTTTTTTAATTTTTTGTTCAGTTTTGAACACATTCTCTGTGATTTGTTGACTTTGATACCGACAATGTTGAGAACTGACATATTGAAACTGTCAGGAGTTTAGCTTTGTTAGTTTTTCTTGTAAACAATAAACAAAAAAATGTCATTTGTATTTGTTTATGTCTGTCTAATGCTTGAAACACAAAAAAGATTTTCCCACAAATATTTCAATACAATATTTGAGATTGTGTAAAATTTTAAAGGTGTCCGAAAACTTTTTTTTCCACCACTGTATTAACAACTCCATATTCAAGTATTTGAATACAATGTCATTATAGTCCCTGTTGGTTTCCCAGTCAGGCATTTGAATAGTTCTGTCCATATAGTGTATATTGTAACACATTTGATCTTTCAGTTTTACTATTTATTTTGTGGATTATAGACGGATTTTGACATTTCATTTATAAATAACCACAATCTTCATCATCATCATTTATGGTTTGACATTGATATGTCAAGCTAATAGTACATTTAACTTGAAGATATAAGATATGCTTATTTTTTACCTCTTTAATTTTAATTTTAATTGCTAATAACTTTTTAATAATTGTTACTTTATAGGCTCTTCTTTGCTTTATATATTTATTTTGTACTGTCTACTCTGTTACTGTAACACTTGAATTTCCCCTTTGTGGGACGAGTAAAGGAATCTCTTATCTCTTATCTTATCTCTTAAGTACAGTTGCAGCACGCTTTTTTTTTTTTTTTTACAATACCAATAAGATAAAAACATTTTAGCACTTCTTTTTCATACACTTCAACCTTCAATATTGTGCTAATGACATGTAGAGGTCATGCCGTCATCTGCTCCTTCAATTAACCCCTACAATAGCACTTAATGAGCATGTCTCTATGGAAACACAAGTACACACAGAAGCATCACTATAAATAGAAACAACATGATTGTGGGTCAACCTGGTTAGGTGGGTACATAGATTTGTGTAATGCTGCTTCATTAACAGTATTCTTTCAAACAAATTAATCCACATCAAGATTTTAAGTGCAGTGTTGCCAAATATTTGATTTGATATTTGAATATTTGAACACTGATTTTCAAGCTTTCATCCTTGTGATAAGTTACATATCTTAAAAATAATAGGACTGTGGAATGAACACCTTGATGTACTGTAGTATTATTTCAGTATCTTGTCACTCACCACATAGGTTACATCATATTCACATCATCTCTGCTGCTGCCATCTTCCTCCACATCTTCTTTGTCTCTCCTCAAAGTGGTTGTGTCTTCTGTCTCCAGGTCAGAACATCTATAAGAAAGGCAGATACACAAACAGATGCGTTGAATCCATGTCTTATTCCAGCTGTATCACTGACTGCATGGCCTGCTCACTGTGACAGGAACAGGCTGCATATTAAGAACCTTCTGTTGTTGACAGATCCATTGAAGCCTGAAAAAACTGAACATCTCAGGCTCTCAGGAGGAGACAGAAAAGCAGGTGTCGTCCAGAGTTCTTACATAAGCAGAGTTTAAAGAGGAGAATGAAGCCAACAGTTAACATGAAGGCTGACGTGTTGACAGTTTATTATGATAGCATAGCAGCAAGTATCTCAGATCAACAGGTGGGTGTGTTTCACTGTTACCTTTCCTTGTCTGTCGGCACTAACCTGTCCGTGTCCGTTTAATCCGTACAATCTTGCAGCATAATCTAGATTACAAATCATTCTGAAGTAAAATCAGATTATCGTTCTGACTCTGTCGGCTACTGTTAGCGTTAGCTACTAGCCATCAAGCTAGCATGAACTTAAGCTTCCGTTAAATATAAGAGGACATCGACTTACTCTGTGTATTCTGGGAACAATAAGCAATCTTGATCCCTTTTAAAGTGAGCATCGTGTCATTATCCACCGCAGGAAAGAGACACAGAGCAGCTGAGAGCGTCCAGAGAGAGTTTAGAGCCCACGCCTTGAGGTTTGCTCCAACACTCGGGCTGACGCTGTACCATGGCAACCACGGCTCTCCCTGCAGTACCGCTCCATCACCAGAGGGGCGCTGTAGGGACATTATTATAGTGACATTATTAAAGTGTTATAAATAACTGGAGTCTGTGTTTATCAACTGGCAAGTGTATTTTAATACAAAAAACCCATAGAGTTCGGCTATTATAAAACAAAGTAATTTATATTTCATATTTATGAAATAAACAATATGGTTTACAAGTTCCCAGCACCTTTGTACATAGCTAATTCTTACTTGTCTGCACTTCTCTACATACTTTTTTATTTATTTCATTTATTTTATTTTGTTTTATTTGTCTGATTTTATTTTTCTTCGTTTTTATATCTTAGTTTATTCCTTCTTTCTATAAATATTTTGACTCTAAGATAAGATAAGATATACTTCATTTGTCCCCCGTTGGGGGAAATTCTTTTGTTACAGCAGCTTACAACACTTGACAGGGGAATACAACAATGTACTAACATAGTTAAAAAAATATAATAACAATAGTAATAGCAATGACAAGGGTAAAATATAATAAAATAAAGTAAAAATAAAATAAAATATGGCAACTATTACGGATGTATACACACTATGTACACTTCTATCTGATAAATAGATAAGGTAAGTTATTGCACCATAAAAAATGCACCAGGTTATTTAAAAGCAAACATACACAGTATGAAAAACGGTGCAGAAACAGAAACAGAAACAGAAACAGAAAAACTCTCTTACATACTGTATATAAGAGCATACTGTAATGACTGAATAAATAAATAGACAAGTTCTTTCACAAATGGCAACCATTTCTTTCACATGTTAGAGATCTGCAGACTCTGCCGGTCTAAGAGGTTTTATTTTCTTTCATCATTGCTGTATTCCCACATTTGTATGCATTCATTTCTGCTGCTGAGCTGAGCTGGGGAGAAAGGGCTTATTTTTCTTTTTGAGTTCTGTGACTGGTATATTCATATTGTAAATGTACAGGTAATTCTGTATTTATGGACCTCTACAGGTATATAATTATGCTATATAATATCAGCTACTTGACCTAAAAATGTTTGCAGGAGATTACCTGCATAAAGTTACCGGATGTAACCGGAGTCAGTGACATTAAGTGTTATTTTTCTTTAAAAATAAATCAGTAATGGTGAACAACAAAAATAAACTTTGAAGTAGTAAAACAAAAAATCATGCAATAAAATTAGGGAACATTAGTACAAAATAAAATGAATTTATTTTGTTAAGGGATGATCTTTTAAATATCTTCTTAAAACCCATTTTTACAGACTTGCTTTTATGTGACTTTATCTTTCTAACTGCTTTTACTTCTATTTTATTATTATTTTTAGTTTTTATCCAACTAATTAATTGTTTGGAATTTTATTTGATTATTTTATTTGATTATTTATTGTTGAATTTATTATTGTTATTTTTATTGTAATGTTCCTAATTTATCCTTTTCACTTTTTCTAATTTCCCCAATGTGGTGTCGTCCTCTTATCTGAAAACCTCGTTTATTGTCCTTTTAATGCTTTTATTTACTTGTCCATTTTTATTTATTTATTTGTTCATTTATATTATCTATTTACCATTGAAAAACCTCTCAGCAACGATTTACTGGTTTATTGTCCCACCACTTCATTCTGTTTAATTTACCTGTATTATTTAACCTGTATTATAACCTCTTGCATTGCATTTTGTTTTGCATGGTTAAAATTCCTACTTGCTGTCTGAATGCTTACTTTGTTATCTGAACCGTCAAAGCACTTTGTAAACATTTGTTTTACAGGTGCTATATAAATAAAGTTATTATTATTACTAGCTTTACCCGTGCTAACCTAATAAATAATACCACACATGTTCTATTATGTTGAACAAAATAGATTAAAATCATTGACTGTATTTTTCACCTGATATTGTGTCCATGCTCTTATTTTCACAGTAGCACTTATTTGTACGGTAGCAGTTATTATTTTGAAAATCCCGACCGGAAGTCTAGTGATTTGCATCAAGCCTGCTGCTCCTGAGAATCTGCTGTGAGCCACAGTCAGCTGTAGAGACGCACGCTGTTTTATTATCATGGCTCAGTCTGCATACAGGAGACGTGCTTCTTCACTCGCTCAATAACAAAACCTGGAGATAAAAGTCTGGACTTGTTTTGGGGGAAAAACGTGACCCGTCGCCACCGTGCAGTTTGTTTGTCGACTGTCAGTCTGTCATTAAATTTGGGATTAAAATGGTCATCAAGGTTTACATCGCCTCCTCCTCAGCCTCTGTAGCGGTGAGTGTTTGCAAATGTATTTTGACAATGATACATGATGCATGCACATATAAGAAATGCATTTATATAAAAACTTAAAGCTCCAAAAATAAGACCGAATAGTGTTTTTCTCATTATGTAACATGACTGAGAGTGCGCCTGTTGGACTGTTCACAAGCAGGGAAAGTAATCAGCATCACTCAGACATGCTGGCAGGGTGTTAATCATTGACTGAGATGCTCAGTTCTGATTGGCAGGGTTGACTTCCTAATTTTTTGGGGTAAAAATGTGCCAATAAAGCTTTATTGGAAGATGCATTTAAAAAAAAAAAAAAGGGGTTACATTTATTATATTACATTACCACCTGACTTGAAGCTCACTTTGTTTCATTCATAGTAAAGTGAATGTAATTCTTTTCCCTCTTTTAAGTAGATCAAAGTAGTGTTGTGCAAACAGACCATGAATGAGCCTTTGGCATCAATTGCAAAAAGATGTGCAGGAGTGGACACAATAAAAGTATCATCATGCTTTCTTTAAACTATGAAATGATAATGGAGAATATGAGATTAACAAAATGTTTGCAGCTTTAGATCCTGCAATATTGAACACGTACATTCAGGACAAAGCCTTTATTCTAGTTCAAAGCTTTCAGTTTTGCTTTGAACCATCAGAGGAGCCGCAGGTGTACCTGTTTTTTGTGTGTTGTAGAGGTTGTACTGTCCTTCCATGTACTGTGAGCTGCCTTAGAACACTGTTGAATGTAAGTTCACGTCTTTGAATGTCACTTATTGTATGTTGTGGCTTCTTAAAGGTTTAATTGAGTTGTCAAATGACAAAAAATGTAGTATTTTACAGTGTAACAGAATATTTGGAGGTTTTGTCGGCCACTCAGGACACTTAAGGATGTAACTTTGAGCTCTGAATTACCATTTCCCATTCGTCGCAGTTTTCTGACGCTTCATACTTACAAAATATTTGATTTATTACAAAAAAAGTAGAAGACAAATGCATCTGCAATGACCTGCAGTGATGATTAATGCTTCTCCTAATGCGCTGCTTCTTCAGTGTCTCTCTGGAGAAGCTGTAAAAAGTCTTTCTCAAACTGAGTCTGTGCAGAATGTATCAAACAAGACTCCTACGTGAATTCTAAAAGTCTTAGGTAATGGGGCAAATGAGTAAAATATTTATCTTATCAGGCTCTAAAGCCGAACTGCACAATCTTTGAGCGTTTACATAGCAGTTATTTTTAACTCTATGACACATACATTCAAAACTCACACTCTCTCACACAAACACAAGAAGCACAGTCCTGCACGCTCGAATAGGCCGACCATTTGGGTCAGCGGTGTGAGCGTGGAGCTCATGTGAATGTGATTCACTCTGAATGCTTTCAGTTGAGTTACAAGTGATTGGATAAATAAGGGAAGGTGATGCTGGACGCCTCAGCTGATTTTAATGGAGAGGATTTGTGTGAGTTAAAAAAAAACAAGCCAGAGAAAGAGAGGGAATGTGAAATAAAGTCCAGGGATGAAGTGTAAACAGGAAAAGACGGACGCAGGAGGAAAGTAATCATGTAAAGACTACAGTGTCCCATAAAATGAGCAGTCAAGCCTAACAACAGCAGATTAGTGGGGCGGAAATCATCAACACAGAATGAATGAAGTGCAAATTAGGTTATCCCCCCCCCCTCCATGGTTATGTAGATTCAGTCTCCTCTGATTTTACATTCTCCCTCTGTTTTTAAACTTCTGATGCTTGATTAGAAATATTCCTCATAATAAAAAACAGACACAACAAAGTATCCTCAGATAATCTCATGATCTAAGGCATCATTCATGCTCAGGAAGCTCAGTAATCCCACTTTTTCAAAGATCACAACACAAATCAAAGTTAGTTTGTTGTGGGAGTGGCATTTCAGCCCATAAAAACAAAAACAAACAACAATTTTGGATTATTTTGGTCCTCAGGATAGCTGTAATTTAGTTATTCCTCTATCATAATCCCTGTCTTTCCCCTTTGTTTGTCCCTGGATGAGACCAGAGGATTACCCTCAAATTAATCCCCACATTTTGGAAAGTGCTCTCCAACAAAGCGTCATATACTTTAATGAGTGTTTGTATTGTCTTTAATCCATGTACACACACACACAAAATCTGAACTCACCCACCCCCTGACACACACTCTGGCTCACCCTTACTGGGGGCACCTCGTGCATTATTTACTCACTCTCTGCCTGCATGTCAGCTCAGAGGAAGGTCGCATCATTTGTACCTTGCTGAAGAGCAGCAATGTGACATCCTAAAGTCGTTCTATTTGAAGCTTTAACCTTCGACTACACCAAAGTGGTGTTTTCACTCTTTTAAACACTTAAATCCTTGCAATTCATTCCCTTTCTAGTGAGAGTCTAAGCGAAGATATTTTACAGCCACACGTACAGAATCCGTGTTGACAGACTATCTATCATCGTCTATGTTAGGATGTGTGTACAACAGCCTGTCCTGAACAATCCCTTACTGTCTTTAAGGTGAAACAATGGCTCCATTGTGGCTCTTTATTGCATCAGTAAGATAATGGACACATGCAGTGTTTACACACAAGCTTGAAGGGAAGCACGCATCACATTTATTCTTTCTAACTCAACGTGCGTGTGTATCATTTTCTCCATTAATGGGAAAACTCTGTAGGAAACTCAGTTAATGAATGATAGGACTGTACTACAAAATAAAAGCATCAAATTGTAATAGTTCAGGCACACCTTCCTGAAACTTGTTTAAGATGATCTGCTCTTTTGCACTGTTGTTAAGAGCTCAATCATACACTTAAATTAAATAGATGTGAATGTATATTTTTTAGTTTAAAGCTCCTGTGAGGGACTTTTGGTTTGTGTTGATTTTGGCACCCCCTATGGTCAATGTAGCACCTTCTATCTACTAGATTAGTGTTTGTATTTTGGGGGATTTGCCCTTATTTTTATAGGACACCTTGAGAGAGTTGGAAAATGAAAATGAGAGAAGAGTGGTGACAAAAGCCAAATCATGCCAGGGACTGGGAATTGATCCTGCAACCAGTGTGGTGAGGACTGTAGCCTCTGTATTTGGGTCGCCTGTGCTACCTGCTGAGTTTAACCAACGCTCCTAAGCTGGGTTTTTTTGCCTGGCTTTGTTGTAAGAGTCAAATGTATTTCTCATTGAGAATATTTGCTGTGGAAAACATTACAAAAGGCTGTTTCGGCAGCTATAATTAACCTCTTAGTATAACACCTACCCCTTCCAGTGGCTTTAGACATCCAAAATAAATATATGGACATAATCAGTCTTTTTGCAGATGGTCTTGTTTGCTTATTTAGGTCATAAAGAGACATCAGTACGGTGGCCCTGAAGGACAAAACAAATTTACAAAAGATCAAACACTTTTACAAAGTTGGAGACAAATTTACTCCCACGGATGGGAAAGTCGTAAACACATATTGAGACACAGTCCAAATGTTTTAGACTCTTAAGAGTCTCTCTTCTCTCTGTCCTGCAACTTTAAAGCTCCTGTGAGGAGTTTTTAACTGGTTCTGAAACAGGCTGAAATTTACACTGATATACGGTGTCCTTGAAGGACAAAACACATTTACAAAAGATGAAACACTTTTATTAAGTTAGAGACAAATTACATTTTGGAAAACATTTTTACAAAATCGAAAAAACACTTTTACAAGCTGTGAGACAATTTTACTAACGACGGAACACTTTTACCATTTCTGAAACAACTTAATTTACATTCATTAAGATAAGATAAGATACTAGCATTTAAAACAATACATAGGCTACTCAACACAGTCCATCACTAATAACAACACATTTAAAATGACATTTCCTTGTCTCTAGTTTGATGCATTTAGAGGATTAACTCAGTAAATGTGAATGTGTTTTGTCCTTCAAGGACACCGTATATCAGTGTTCATTTCAGCCTGTTTCAGAACCGGTTAAAATCTCCTCACAGGAGCTTTAAAGTTGCAGGACAGAGAGAAGAGAGACTCTTAAGAGTCTAAAACATTTGGACTGTGTCTCAATGTTTTTACGACTTTCCCATCCGTGGGAGTCTTCTGTCCTCTAAAAATACCCTCTGACTTTTTTTCTTTCTCATCATTCAAAGACACACACAAACACTCCCACACAAACGGAGAGCATCCCAGAGCACATAGAACATCCCACTGGGAGCTGTTGCATCTGTTTCATAGACCTAAAGTGGGACAGACAGCACCAAACATCCTGATTCATCACCTTAAGATTTAAAAGTAACAAAAGTAAATAAAAGATGAATTAATAGATGATTAATTAAGCTGTAAATCTCATTAACTGTATTATACAAGGTCACATGATACCGTCTTCAATCCTAAGCTCTTTAACTAATCAATAATCCTTCCTAATGTCCCAGTTACCAGTGGACACAGTGCAGAGAATACACACACACACACGAGAGGGAAAGAGACACCCTGCTCTTATTCAGAGGGTGTCATCTTACCATTTCATATTAGAGGAGAGTATTTAAGACCCTTACTGGCCCAGTGCAACACAGACAGGGGGAAATGCATGCACTCATATAACGTTTTGTGTAGCCACATTATGTGTCTGAATGTACATGAATGGAGGAGATAACAGGTGATTATTCAGTGTGTGGATGTCTGGGTTTCTCCTTCACTATCCTTTCTTCACTGTGTTTATCTTCCTCCTCTCCAGGTGAAGAAGCATCAGCAGGCAGTCGTGGGTTTCCTCGAGGCCAATCGAATCAGCTTCCAGGAAGTAGACATCACCATGCTGGAGGAGCAGAGGCTGTGGATGTACCGCAACATCCCAAAAGACAAGCAGCCGGAGAAAGGCAACCCACTGCCTCCACAGATCTTCAACGAGGAGCGCTACTGTGGGGTATGATCACTGTTTGTTTCTAACAGCTGCACACCTTTAGTCTGATCTGCACACACGTGAAAGTGGATTTGGTAATCGTGTGGGATAAATTGGCTTTTATTATACAGTTAGTCAACATTAGGGAAGAGCTAAATATGCAGCTGAATGAGTTCAATCAGTCAGAGCATGCCAGTTTATGTCCTCCACCGAGTTTGCATGCTCCTCTGTAATCCTGTCGTAATCCAGTTTCATGGACGGGGCAGATTATCTGCTCTTCCTGCCGTCACTCTCACTGGCCAAGGTAATCCAACATTACTCCCCAATGTCATGCTCATTGAATTATATTTAAAGCAGCAGTATCTGGCAGGAATGTTTGCAGCCATCCCTCAAACTTGTGGAGATTATGTAACATCCTCTTCTTGTTTTCTCTCTCAGGACTATGAAGACTTCTTCCAGTCAAAGGAGGACAACACTGTGTTTGCATTCCTTGGGCTCAGCTCCCAGCCGTCAGTGAAAGTAAGGGAGATATATATAAGAGTTGTGGCTTTGCAACACAATAAAAGGCATCCACAGTTGAAGACAGAAACACTCCGCCTCTGTTTTCTCCGTGTAAATCATGCAGCCCACAAGGTTTCCTGTCAGCCTTGACTTCCTGAAACTTCAACCTCTGTGCATCATGTCTCTCCTCTGCTGGCTCAGCAGCTCTGGTTTCTGACAGCTGCCTCTGAAATACTTGATAGCAGTTCATGCATATTTTCTTTACTTTTGATAATCATGGTTTCAAATCAACCAACGGATGGAGTTCATCTAAAACTAATATGATATATATCGGATTATGAGTCATCTTTATCAGATGAAAGCTGGACTAGGACTATGTTGTCAAACACAGACACATACAGTGATCACGTGATGATCATTTAATTGTCAGAATCAAAAGAGCCTGCTCACATTCATCATCATTAAGTGTTATTTGATTTTCCTCAATCACATCTCTTTTCTGTCTCTCCACAAGTAGACGATTGGATAACTAAGTTACAAAAGATCTGATTATGGATAAACCGCAAGGAAATTGCAGATAGGCCCAATCCCAATCTCCACCCTGAAGCCGGAGCAAACCTCACTGACTTTAAACTATTTGAATTTAAATAGTTGATTTGTAACATGAGAAAAAGAAGACAAACAGGCAGACAGACACAAACAAACAACATTTTAAAAAAAATTAAAAACTGTTTCATACTTATACAAATTCTGTTTACATATCCAAGAAGGAGAATCTACAATAATCATCTCTTTAGGAGATTTATTTGAAATTAAAGCTTGAATAAGTGTTCAATATGTATTTGTAATTTTCTTTATATAATGAAAATAATAATACATGAATATCAATGTCATTGGTTGTGTAGTTGGGGAGTGTATGAGGGCATAAAAATCAGGAATGGAAAACGCTATCATGACATCACAAGTCACCTGGAGACAAAAGGTGTCATTAGAGTATAAGAGAGAGGCTCACCTCTGTATATATGACTGTCTGACAGTATAGCTTTTATATTATATATATATATAGCTTTTCTTTTCTTTTCTTTTCTTTTCTTTTTTGTTTGTTTGTTTGTTTGTGTTTTGGTTTCTCCTCTACCTTCTTATTTTAATCTTATTTTACTCTATTTTATCTTTGTTTAATCTTGATCTTTTTAGGGAGCCTTTCTAACATCTGGCAAGGGACTACGGATGTAAACTAGCCTTTTGGCTAATTCGGCCTTTTTACAGAAGTGTTAATTAATATGCATGGTCCTTTTGAATAATAAATAATAATAATGATATATCTAAACAACTGAGAAAAAAAAAACCCACAAAAAACTTTAAAGTCAATCATTTGCTGTATTAACCTGAGAAACATAACCGCTCTTCATATCAGAATTTAATCATCACAAATGCGATTAACTACAGAAAACTGCAGTTCCTCAAGTGTCCACTTGAGGCCCGTATTATATTTTAAATGTACATAAAATGTTAGATTTAAATATCAATGTTAAATGAATAATTGATATTGAATATATTAATCTATAATTTAAAATTACTATATTTCTATAAATTGTAAATATATAGTATTTTTAATTTATTCTAATACTACCATTATTATTGTTATGTACAGCACTTTGTGTTGCAATATTATGTATTCAGGTGCTTTACAAACAAAGTCTGATTGAATGATATGCCCTGTCTTACAGCAGAAATAATTATGTTTACAACCAAGTGTAAAAACGTTATATGGTCTCTATAATAGCTTTATTCCTAATAACTGTACAGGAAGTGAAGTTTGAAATAACTCATCTGTTTTGATTATCTAAGATTCAAAACGTAGCATAATTAAGGGCGTGGCTGATTAGACTGACAGGTGGGAACATTGTAGTTGGGGGCGGGGCCCAGACTTTTTTGTGACTGGGGTGGGCCAGACTAGGGATCCAGATTTTTGTAGGGGTGATCAGGTAAATATTAGGGCCTTACCCCAAACCTAGAGAGTTATCTCCACTAAACACATCTACTTTAACTTCTAATACAAAAGAATCTTAAAAATGTTCTACAGTATTTTTAAAATGTGAAAGGCAACTCAACAGAGTGGCAACATTCAAATCTGCTGAACTTAATTCTATTAGGACTCTAAAGGATGTTTGTCCAAAGTCACCATTCAAAGTAGAGACACAAGAAAATGTTCCACACTGAAATGCAAAGAAGCCTCTAGCAGCCTTTGAAACCCAACCCAAAGTGTTGATTTTAATAAAAGTGCTGCATCTGACATGTGTGGCAAATCAGATTTCAGGGATGACCGTGCCCAGCCTGGCCACCTCCTGACTGAAGCCATGTGTCTGGGCCATAGCCTTAACTCTACCTCTTCACTTGTTTCTTTATTAACCAGAGGTTCAATGGAGTCAGCGTTTCCAATATGCTGACCACCATCTTTAAATTGAATAACGCTTCTTATTAAACTAATGGGTGACGTCACTGAGACTACATCCATGATTCATATATTTTATTTCCTGTACGTCCATGCCTGCTTTGTTCACAGACTTCACTGAGCACATTTCATTATCTTTTTGACTCGCATCATTATGTTTGCAATGAATTCTTTGTAAAGTCAGAAGCAGAAATGCAGACACACAGAAGCGTCTCAATAACCATGTGTTCAACCTCTCTCCATTTCCTCCCTTCTCTCTAGGACTCTGAGTCATAGCCTGGGTCAAACTGCTGGTACACAATGTCCAAGGAACCTTAAAACATTTGGACAAACGCACTTCCTGTGTTCCTTCTGCTACCATGCCAGCATGTTGCCAAACTGCAGACGCGGCCCACAGATGTCAATGTGTACGACTTCTCCCGACTTTAAAAAAAAACAAACATTCCACTGTCACCCGAGTCAACAAGAAGTGTGTGATCTTCAGGAGACCGCAGTGACTTAATCAGAGAAGATTGTCTCCTTTAACTGTTCAACACAAACACTGCCAGTAGCATCATATCTGTGCAAACTAGAAGACGTATGTAGCGGCTTTTGTATTAGTTGATTTCGGTCAAACAAGTCACCTAGAGTAAAAACACACCTGCTTTTTTCTGTATATGTGTGTGCATGCCTTAGTGTGTGTGTCTCAATCAGCAGCTGTTAATGAAGGCTGTGTTAAAACAGAGGACCCGAGAGGCAGCGCTTAATGCAGCCTGCAACAACACGGGGCCCAGCCTTATTGCCTGCGTGAGTGTATTTGTATGCTTACATGTGTGGTAGGGAGTTTTCCCAGAGGTGACGTTGACACTGCAGTTCCTCACAAAGCAGATGAGACCTTCCAATCCTAAAACACATGAGGCAGAAAGTCCCCAGCCTTCATTTGGTTCCACGGTAAAACAATAAAATACTTTTGTGAGTTTCCACTGCCACTCTGGTTTCATAAAATGGTGATTTAATTGTTCTTCTACATTTTTATTAATGTCTGCAAATCCACAGAAAAGACCAAAACCACATATATGCTTCTTTGTCTCTTATGATGTCAAATTTGTAGATCAAACTTAAAGTCCAAGCCATTTTCTACCACAGGGATGCACTACAGATTTTTGAACAAATGTAACTCAAACAAGAGTAAACAGCATTTGTGCGGACTATTTTAAGACATGGGATTTAATCCACAGTTGGTGTAGCAGCAGGACTGTGTTTGCAGGATTGCCTCAGAGTAAACAACAAGCTGGGGTTCTATTATATTCATGTGTTTATGGACAACAGTGGAGCCCTGTGACACAGAGGAATAAGATTGAAGGTGTATTCATTGTTGGTCTTTTCATGGGATTTATGAGAGCATGAAAAATATAGATTATCACAGGTTTAATTCTCTGATGGAGACCTACACATACGCACGGCTACAATCGGGGTCAAATGGGTACACACACACAGGAGAAGGAGCACACACTAAGGATTATTATTCCAGCCTTATATGACAGAGCACAGGGTAGAAATTATACTTTATTGCGTAGAGATAATCTAGAGATGAAGCCTCCCCTGCTGTGCCTCTCTACTTGTAATCATGTCCTGAAGTCCCAGAGGCACAGAGAAGCTGATTTGTGAGCAGACTGCTCTCTGTGTGTTTTACATGTTATGATATGATTATTCTTTGTCCTCTCTCAAAAACACCAGCATTTAGTCTCTAATCCTCATAAAATGATCACGGGTTGCTTTACAAATTCCTTTCTGCTTACACATGAAGGACACAGATAAACAGATACGCTAACACTAGCCATTCCTCCCTGAAGACCGTGCCATCACGTTGAAGGATGTGTCATTTTCACTCACAGAGAACATCACACTAAATGTGTTTCTGTTGCTGTTGACATTAACCACTGTCCTATTCTGCTGAGTTGTATCCTCATTTATTGTGAAATCATGTGATGTCTATGTTGTAATTTTTGTGAATGGACCCCTGCAAGCCCGTTGGACCGCAAACTGACTAAATGTACTTTGTAACACCTCTGACTCTGACTCTTTACTGGTTGTTTGTTCTGCTTTAAAAAGGCTCAGTACCTTACTGTAACTGAACAGACTAGATTCAAATGTTTAGTTCATATGATCCCATACTTCTTCATGTTTTGAATACTATTTCTACAAGATTGTTAGCTTATGGAAGCATTGAAATAGACTATTTGTGGGGGCACTGGTGGCCTGGCGGTCTGGGCTCCCCACATGCAGAGGCTACAGTCCTCGTCGCGGGGGTCGCCGGTTCGATTCCCGACAGGTCGACCATTTCCTGCATGTCTTCCCACACTCTCTACTCCCAATGTTTCCTGTCTCACTTCAGCTGTCCTATGGAATAAAGGCAAAAAGCCCCAAAAATATAACTTTAAAAAGAAATAGACTATTGGTCTCCACACATCAAAAATATGTCCCAAAATAGCACCAATGGAAATTAGCATTTTCCTGTACACAGAAGAGTACTCTTCTGTTACCTGAGGGGTAAAAGTATCTTATAGTTGCTATTTTTGAACCACAGTATGCTACTAACTCCTGTATGAAGTGGTATTATTGCTGCAGGTATGCTATTGGGATCAATGTTACAGAACAGAAGAAGAAAATCAAAACAAGATCTAAACTTATTAAAAAGAAAATGTCTTATTTTCAAGCTTCTGAGACAAATTTAGAAAGTTGAAACTCACCAAACTTGAAAAACCATTCCACTTTTTACTCATCTGGTTACCACAATGTTTTTTATTTATTTAACTGGGATAGAGAGGCTGCAGTGGATACGTGAGAAATAGTAAACGTGGAAAGGGAAGAGTTGCAAATGCAAACAGATGAAACAGTAATGTCTTTGTTGTGGCTGTGAATGTAAATGTTTCATTTAACATGATCATTTGTTCTGGTCAAAGCGTTTAAAAGCCTTTAGAAATGCTTAAACTGCACACAGATACACATGATTTGTTGCCAACAGTGGTCTAACTGAGACCAGTGCAGGAGCGCACACATAATGTATATGCTAGTTGCTAATTTTCTGTCCTCAAAAGAGCTTTGCTGTAAACATTTGAAACAGCGTCTTCAAATCAAGCAGGTGCTGGTAGCTAATTCATACTTAAAATGTGAACTTTGAGGTGCACAAATAATCAATGTGGGTGAAAACTTGACTGCTAGTCCGTGCAAGAAGCTGAAGTCATGTTCTATGACATACTCTGTGTGACTGAAGTTTGTTATGTTAGGTTGGTTCAAACAGTTCATCCTGTTCAGTCAGTCAGAGTGCCCCATTGCCTTGTATGAGTTGTAGTGTCATTTCCCATCAGAGACATTGCGTATATCTGCGTCTGTAATGATTTACCCAGACATCAATATGTGTATAACCCACTGTCCTCTCCAAACCTCCCCTGCTATCCTTAGTTTTGTCGTTTGAGAAGACTGAGGTTAGCAGGTCTATTACTCCTGTCACTAAGAGTCTGGAGCACTGGGTCCTAACCTTTGAGGCTTTTTAATTGAACAATGAATGCAATCAACCCCATTATAACAAGTTGTCTTTAAACTGGAGGAAGTCTAATGTTCACTTTGTAAGATTTAAAAGGTCAGAGGAGGTAGAAGTTGTTTTAAAACATAGAAACAGACTTGAATGAACTATGATGCTTTTTATGACCAACAGAAGCAAACAAAACCATCATCAACAAAATGGACCGTCTCTGTATTTTATTAATTTTTTTATTTTGGGGGGGGCTTTTTTTTGCCTTTATTGGATAGGACAGCTGAAGAGAGACAGGAAATGTGGGGAGTAGAGAGTGGGGGAAGACATGCAGTAAATGGTCTACCGTCCGGGACTCGAGCCGGCGACCTCTGCGACGAGGACTATAGCCTCTATACATGGGGCGCTTAGACCGCTAGGCCACCAGCGCCGCCCATCTCTGTATTTTGATTTTTAATGCCTGTAACAACTGTGAGGCGGTACGTCTCAGATCACAATTAATGGTATGCTGAAGGAAAAGCCAACATAAAAATCTAACTTTCTAGATCTCTGTCAGGAGGTCCTGAGGCGTCCCAGACGTGGCCTTTATTGCCCATATATTTATAAGGTCCAAGACCTCGCTGTCCCTCCATTGACTTGCTCCATCGTCGCCATCCTCCATTTTTGCAAGGCTACAGCTGCGCAGAATTGTGACGTGTGTCGCTATAAGGTGACATGAAAGTATCAAATGTAAATCAAATGCGCCTTGGCCGTTCACACTGTGGTCGCATTGAAAAAAAAATCAGATCTGTATCTGATTCAGGACCACATATGGAAGTGGTGATTTGAAAAAATCAGATTTGGGCCAGATTTGAGTGTTCACACTGCCTCTAAAGAATCTGACCTGGTCACTTGATCCCCCCAAAAAATTGGTTTTGGGCCACTTTTGCCTGCAGTGTGAACATAGCCTAAGACAAGTTTACTAGGCCCAGCCTCAGCCTCTCAGCTGCATTTGGCTCATTGTAGTCACTCCACCCTCTATACTACAAAGAGCAGATTGAAAACTTCCAAAGCTTTTAGTTAGGGACTGATCAGGCTTGGACCAGCTCCTTGTTATACTGCTATAGGCCCTAGACTTCTGGGGGTCTGAACACACAGAGCTCCTGATTGTGATGGAATTCATAAATAAACTGGACACTGGACACAGATGACTCAGGAGACTCTGGCGGCTTACGTTGAAATAGTTAATGTAGAACTTGATCAAGGAGAAATAACATAACAGTACACAGGCAGGGGAGTGCGGTGCAATGCCAAGTCAGTTCTGTCAGACAAATCCTCAGGCATGGTATTTATTCCCCCAAAGACGACACTACAATTAGATAACCATATTTGGACAATAGGAAACAAAACAATTGAGAAGAAGAGCGGTGCTCTAGTCTGGAGACAGCAAGTCGTCACAACACACAGATAAAGACAGGAACAGGGGGAGAGACCTTGATTACTACACTGACCCTGTCTCGTCTATCCCCCCCCATAGCCACAGCTGACAGGAGAAGTTACTCTGCCCTTGACACTTAGACTGAAAGAATACAAGAGTTAAACATTCTTACATACATATATATAAGACTATGGAAATTCCACGACACTGAGCTCTTCTTTGTTTCACGTTTCATGTATTAAAACAAACAAAGGAATTAACTTTGTGTCTTTCTGCAGTTTTTAGCTCTCTAGGACATGTCTGACTCCAACTTCTACCGTTGTTGTGACAGGATAGCATTGCTAAAATGATTCCTGATCATCTTTTGTTATTCTTGTTGTTGCCTGTTTGTCACTTTCTCTTTCTTCATCTCCCATTTCCTACTCCTTTGACCCAGATGGCCGGATGGCTGTTCAACGAGTCTGTTTTTTTTTGCCTCAGTTGCACAGTTAGTCATAGTGGATTAAAGTTGAGTTCCTGTAAAAACAAATCTATGCAAAGGGTCGGTCTTGACCTACTCTCTATCTGCAACTTCACAAGATAACTTAAATCAATTTCTTTTGACCGATGCGGAAAGTATCTGGGAAAAGTAAAGACAAAATATTTACATGACGTGACAAGAGCAAAGCAACTTTGACAGAGTTTAGGATGTGGTTGTTCTTGGTAATTGTGACATGCCCAACTGTAACCGGAGGCAAATTAAGGAAACTCTGTACATGTGCAAACAGATGGTCAAAAGCAAGCGACCAAAGATGCTGAATAGACAATCTAGTTACATAACATCGCAGTCAGCTTTGGTGTAATCTGACTGTGTGTTCTCAAGAACGCAAAGCAATGCAAGACAGCATCTGTGGAGAAGACTGTGGTTTTGACTCCTAATGTTCTGGGGAAAATGAGAACATTGAAAAAAACAAATACATTAAATATGAAATTAAAAAAGTGTGTGTGTGTGTGTGTGACCGTGAGCACTGATGACATCTGAATTATTTGATCGCTAGATTAACGTTAAAATAGCTGCGTTAGGGGTGCTGGTGGCCTAGCGGTCTACGCGCCCCACATGTAGAGGCTACAGTCCTCGTCGCCGGGGTCGCCGGCTCGATTCCCGGCCGGTGGACCATTTCCTGCATGACTTCCCCCTCTCTCTACTCCCCACATTTCCTGTCTCTCTTCAGCTGTCCTATACAATAAAGGCATAAAAGGCCAAAAATATAACTTATTAAAAAAAATTGTTGTGTTATTTTTTTCACTCTATTAGACCAGGACTTTGCTAATTAATCAATGTATACATTTAATTTAAAAACTGTTGAGTGCCAATGGCATGGTGGTTGGGTGTGCACCCATTATACAGAGGCTATAGTCCTCAATGCAGCCGTTGCAGGTTCGACTCCCAGCCTTGACTATTTGCAACATGTCTTTCCACTCTCTCTGCTCCCTGCGTTTCCAGTCAGTGTTCCATTAACAAGGACCACACCAACAACAGCGATGAGATTTGAAAGATAGTTTATTGATAACAGATTATTGTATTGATTGATATTGAACTCGTAGTCGCTTTGGGGAAGCTTCGTAGGGGATCCTCCGTAGCACCCGGGCACGACGAACCCCCTCAGGGCCCTTTGGATAAGGAGGAGAGGAGCAAAAGGAGAAAGGGAAGGGAGGGAGGGATGTGGAAACGTGAGCAAGAAAGGAGGAAATGGTCAGGTTTGAATTTATGGGAAAACTGAAGAGGCGCGGTTAAGGTGTGGCCCTGCTCCCGAAAATTTTGATATCATCACCACTTGCCAAAAAGTGTTACATACGTTGAAATCCACTGTCTTATGCTGACTAAAAACAATAAATATGATATTAAACTATTTAGATTATCACAGTATTACAAATGCTAGTCGGTGAAAATCCTCAAAAATAGTCTTTGCAGTGCATCACAAGAAGTTAATAAAGACCAAACCTCCTGCAGCTCGGGCTTGTGTAAGGGGAAGTATCTGCGGCCCTGTGAGTCATGATAACAATAAGACCGGGGGACAAAAACTGGTTCTGTCAAGTCAATTATTATTCAGAGGACAGATCTCAGTGGATCCAGATCTGTTGCCTCAGATCACACATGTTCTCCAATCAGCAAAAACACCCTACATCTGTTCATTCTGTGAGGTAAGATGCTTATTTGTTGATTATAATATATCAAACTGAAGACAAGAACACCCTGGATGTTTGTTTTTGTTTGTTTTTACTGAGTTATTTTTTGCCATCTGGGGATGTAACAGAACTTTGTAGTTCTAAGTAATAAAAGGAAACAGTCATAAAAAGGTGATAATCTGGTTATCTCAAGTTTACAGGTCTTAATTTCTTACTATAACCAATAGTTCACTTGTGATCTTGATATAGCAAAACAACATTTAAGCTTACTGGGGGGATTTCTTATCCTTACTGGGCAAACATTAAAAAAGTCAGTGATAAAGTGAAGTGAAGTAAAGTGATATTTTTCTAATAATTAAGATTTTCTAGAGCTTGAGGATCTGATTTAGAGTTTAAATGACCAAGACTGACCCTATGTGGTTCAAATGCAAGATCTACAATGACAATGAAATTCAGATTTGTAATTTCAGGATTCAAACTGAAATAGGTGTGCCATTGTCAACGATAGTCAGTGCAAACCTTGCATTTATAACAAAGTGTGTAATTGTTTTTCGATCATTGGAGATGTCACGTTTTATACAAATATCACCAAGTTCTGGGTAATGTGACTGAACTTGGCCACAAGTTAGATGTGCAAAGGTGGGAGGGAACACAACGAGGGGTTAAAACAGTTTGAGTAAATGTTCAAGTCCACCTCTTTACACAAACTCTCCCTTTGATCTGCCCTTAAATTTCCTTTGAATGTTTCTGCAGCTGATTTTTGTGTTACTGGCATGTACAGCTGTTACTGAACATTATGGTACATGGGGGGCGGAGTGTTTTCCAGTTGAAGATAAAGTGTTTTCGACAAAGTAGTGAAGACATTGTGTAAAACATGACATCTGCTCTCATCCTCCGCCTTTAATGATTGATCAAAATGTCAACATGCATCCAGGTTGCAGTCCAAGTCCAAGCAGCTCGTTTTAACAATTACTGAATATGTGCATGGGGCGTCAATCCTTTAGCATGTTTCTGATGTAATCAGCCTCTTGTTTCAAACTTTGGGTTCATAAAGTAAATGCAGAGGATTGTTGGATTCAAAAGGTAAGGGGGCATGCTTGGTCTTGTTTGGCAGATTTTGGTAAAAAATTCTGGATCTTGTCCAAATTACATAAAGGTTTACACGTCCTGCTGAAGACACATGGTGAAATAACTTCACCTTTTTTTGATGAAGACACCGTCTTAATACTTCTGTCTGTTTTTCTGTCCCTTGACAGCTTTTGATCTACTTTGACGACACATTATGATTTTAATTCCAGCGGGAAAACTACATTTGGTTTTATATCTAGCAACAGGTGAGTGACTGACTTTTTTTTCCAGATCTTCCTTTGTCTTGATGTAAGTTTGTTATAAGTGAAATGCAGTACATGATAAGTTAAATTGAGTCTTACAGCTAGTATTACTAAGAAATGTAATCCCTGAAAATGTTAAATTCGTAAAATCGACAAATTGAATTTCTCTGAGCTTCAAGTATTTGACAAAGTTAATGTCAAACTATTTATAACACTTTAATGAAGATGAAGCTGGACATCTCAAAGTGGGTAATAGTGGTGTGTTATAACTTTAGCAACTCAGTGCTGAGAGCTTTGGCTGTACAGGGCAATAGTGTTTCAAATATTCATTACAATCTCTGAGCTTTGATTTTAAGTTATATTGTTTGTTTCTCTTGTAGGTCTACTGAGTCTGTCTCTGCTAACAGGTCAGTTAGTTCTGTTCATCCATTAAGACACTTTCCATTCTAATGTATACCAAGCTCACAGTGCCACACTGACAGCTGCTGTGCTCATTCTTAATCTTCAGAATGTGAAAAAATCAGGCTGGTTGGACCGTCACGATGCTCTGGCAGAGTGGAGATCTTCCACAGGGACAGCTGGGGAACGGTGTGCGATGATCAGTGGAGTGTCACCAATGCTGAGGTGGTGTGTCGAGAGTTGGACTGTGGGACAGTAATTGAGGCCAAAAAAATGGCCTTCTTTGGAGAGGGGAAGAATGAGATCTGGTTGGATGATGTGCAGTGTACTGGTCAGGAGTTGTCCATCCTCAAGTGTTCACACAGAGCGCTCGGGGAAAATAATTGTGGCCACGGTGAAGACGCTGGTGTTATCTGTTCAGGTAAGACTGGACTATGTCACTTATCTTTGTAAGTACATCTGGCATAATTTGAAAAACAGCTTATTTAAAACTCATTAACCCCTAGACTACTACTTTATTTTTTAGCATTTAACTACTTCTTAGCTCTTAAAGCTGCTGTTGGTAGGAATGGTGTAAAAAAAACATAACTTGTTTTCTGCTAGGTTTGGAGAAAAGGTCATAATACCCATCGGTACTCTTCTGTAAGGGAAGTAATTTTGAGATATTGCGAAATCTGTGTTTTCAGTTGCCTTTGTATCAAGCAATGTTATTATTCCCCTCTTTCCCGTTATCACGGACCAATCAGAACTACTCCCCGACTCTCTGTCGCCCTGATTGGCTAGGGAAGCCACTTCTTCCTCATATAACGTGCACAACGATCTTTTGTGGGCGTGGTTACGACAGCAGAGAGAGGAGGTGTAGTGTTGACATTCCAAATCTCTCCGAACTGATGTTTATATCACGACTACCAACAGCAGCTTTAATGTTTGATAGAGTCACAGACTTTTCTGTATAAATTCCTAGCTAACCATAGGACCATGACGTTAGCTAGCTAATGGTAATAATGTTAATCAGAAATAATATGAATGCTAACATTAGCTGTTGTGACTGTGTGATGAAATATGGTGTTTTGACTTGATATATATCCTTCCTATAACCATCTGTTGTCTTTTTAAGCTGCTGGTCAATCAAAAATGGTAAATAAGCACTTATTTAGCTTCACTATTGCGATGTGATTCGCATAACCGTGACACAGCAACTCAAAGTATGACCCAAGAGGCAACTGAACTTGAAGGTCTTAGAGCTACTTAAAGTTCCTGAAGACATTTCACATCTCAATCAAAAGTCTTTCAAATTTAGATTTAATGGAGAGAGCTAGTTAGTCTCTGTGTGTCATTAGCATGCTAACAGGTGTTGCAGTCAAGTATTCAGATGAGAGTAATTGGACGTTTTGAATAAATAATTGTATTCACTTTCTTACAAAAGCTAAGAAAATGTATACCACTCTCATGCTGCTTAGCTTAGCTTAGCTTAGCTTAGCTTAGCTTAGCTTATGAATATAAAGGGAAAACAAAGGAAGGAAATGTCTTATTTAACCCTCCTGTTATGTTGCGGGTCAAATTGACCCATTTTAGGCAATATATGCCTTCCAAACTAGCTAAATACAGCATAAAAATCTGGGCAGCATGCGACAGAAGAGGTGCCTTGTGTCAATTTATCAACATCACTTCATAAAAAGAAAAAAATTCTAAATGTAAAATAAAATAAACAAATCTATGTCATGTAAGACTATAGTTTTTCTCATCGATCCATGATCTGAGAATTAAAGAACACCATTGCACTAAATATTGATTTAAATGGTTAGTAATGGAGTTAAAAATGAGTTAAAAAAAAAGGTTTATTGGGATTTTTTGGGGTTATGACACTTTTGGATAATTGAATATGCCTCAGGTCAAATTGACCCAGGAAAATGATTGCTGTTCCAGAGAAACAAACCTTATAGGAGGGTTAAATAAAACAGGTACAGCAGATAAATAAGTAGAGGTCTTTGGCTCATTTTGGGGCAGAGCTTGGCTATCAGGATCAAATATTTGACACTGCTGATTTATTAAAAGGAACGCTGGGAAACTTGTAAATATAAAAAAAAACCTGAAATCACAGAGTAAGCTTGCTAAACCACAAACCAACTGACTTCCTCAATTGTCATCAACAACAAGAGTTGTTCTCATTGACAGGAACTCTCATGAAAAAGTGGGAAGTACAAAGAAAATCAGCGAACTCAGCATTTATCTATGCAACTGATAACCGCAAAATTGCATCTTTTGGTTTTGAAAGCCTACAGATTTAAATCAGCTCACGAGTTGTTGTCCTCGTTGAGATGATTTCAACCTGTGTTGACAAAGCTAGTGCAGCAGAAGCACAACAGCCATGACAGCACCAGTTGCTGCCAGTGTAAAGTACAAAGGGCAGTAGGCAGACATGAGATATAAAAAAAGTGTTAATGGTCACAAGCGGGCTTTATTTGATCAATTGTATTTCATGTTTAAATCCAGTATAAAGGGTTCATGTTTCCACTTTGTGTCTCTTTCTTTCTCTGATAAAAGGAAAGAAATGTGTAGTGGCATTTGAAACAATATTAAAGATTAAAGGATTGAGAGAGATTTAGATTTGCATTTCCATAATGCAGTAGATATATAAATCTAAAAAAAGGGATGATCAACTCTGTAGCCTATATTTCTTGCAATATCAATGGTAACCAGAGATTCATTTTAAAAGCTTTGAAACGCTGTCTTCAGGGCAACAGAGATGATTTAAAGCTGATTTAAGAGGCTGAATGGTTCTCTTTGTTATGAGTAAAGATGATGTCAAAATTTAAGAATACACTTTTTATCTGGGGTGTTCAACTCGGTCTCAGCAGATGTGTGTCTAACATGAGTCTGGTTCTGCTGGAGGTTTCTGCCTGTTAAAAGAACGTTTTTCCTCGCCGCTGTAACTGCGAGGTGCAATGCTCATGGTGGATTAAGATAAGACTGGATCTTATCCTGTCTTGATGTTGGGTCTTTGTTAATAATGTAAACCAGAGTACAGTCTAGACCTGCTCTGTTTGTAAAAGCGTCTTGAGATAACGCTTGTGATTTGGCGCTATACAAGTAAAGATTGATTGATTGACTTTGGTTTTGCTGTAGCACCTCAGCACAGTGGTATATAAAGGGTGGAGCTTTGTTGATGGGGAAAAGTGGGACGTTATTGCGGACCAAGGAGTTCTTAAAGTTATAGGGAATCAACCACTAAAATCACAAACGATTACAAGGGGAGAGGGAAGAGCCAAGAAGAATGTAGTGCCTCAGAAGACACTACGTTGAAAACACAACCTCTCACTACCTCAGACAGTGAACTGATGAGTCATCACAGGGTATGAGGGCCCAAGAGTATTATATAAGCTTCCCACACCTGCTCCAGATCAGAGGCAATCAGGCACACACACCTGACCCTGCTGTGTGATGATTACTTCACTCAGGTCAGAGTAACCAAGCTGAGAGACCATCACAGTTGATTACACATCAGAAGCAGAGTTTAGTACTTTGACGTTTTGTTACAGAGTCTAATAAAAGGACCTCCACTTTCTGGACCTCACAGTTTACCTGTCTAGTTTCCCAAAGATTGATGTTTTAATGCTTTCATGTAAGATCATCACACATACTTTCTTTCTGCCTTTAATGATTGATTTGAGAATGTTTTTATGTTTATGTTTCTCTACACCTCTTCAGACCACTTAAAAGTTGTAAATGGAAGCAACCGCTGTTCCGGCAAAGTGCAAATATACCGTGATGGTCGCTGGAACAGAGCGTGCAGCAATGACTGGGGCACGACCGAAGCTGAAGTCGTGTGCCGAGAGATGAGTTGCGGCACTCCTCTCCAGCAGAATGAGGTGCCTAATTTTGGAGAGGTGAACGTCCTGGGTGGATTAAAAACGACCTGTGTAGGGAATGAGACCTCTATCTCTCAGTGCACAGTCCAAGATTTCAAGGATGACTGTGTTGATGCTACAGTTCTCTGTACACGTAAGTTGTCTGTTTTCATTTTCAGACCTCATGTGCTTAGATTTTCTTCTGTTCTGAACACCCTTTATTGCTCTTCTTCTCCATCCAGACAGTAAAGAAATCCGGCTGATGAACGGGACTAATCGCTGCTCTGGTCGGGTGGAGATCTTCCACGATGGACAGTGGGGATCAATTTGCGATGACAGATGGGGCATGCAGGAAGCTGCTGTGACATGTCGGGAGATGAACTGTGGGAATGCCCTCTTCGTGAAGTACAAAGCCTTCTTCGGCGCAGGCCAGGATCAGGTTTGGCTGGACGATCTTGAGTGTAATGGTTCGGAGAAGACCCTCATGGACTGCCCCCACAGAGGTTTTGGAGAACACGACTGTGATCACAATGAAGATGCTGGTGTTGTATGCTCAGGTAAGACATGCCCAGCTGTTTGTCATAGGGTTGGTCACAATCCTGATGATCACCAAATTCAGAGTGCCAGATCAATCAATATAACAACAAACATGGGAAATGCTGACTTTACTGACACCCAAAGCAGAACCAAAAACACCACTTTTTTTTTTTTTATAAATAGAGACCTTCCTATACCTACATGCATGTGCAAAACCAATCCATAGAAACATCAAATCCCAAATTGTGCAGCTGACACGTGGACACTGCATAATGATATTAGCAGTTAACACATGCTCACGTTTACCGGAGGATAAGATAAGATAAGATACTCCTTTATTCATCCCACAGCGGGGAAATTCGTGGAATTACAGCAGCAAACAAGAACATGCACAGCACAAGAATTTCAACAAGAATATATATAGAAAAGAAATGTTTATCAGAGACGACAGCTTGGCCATAATTCTCCTGTCAGCCACCACCTCCACAGGGTCCAGGACTGAGCTGGTCTTCTTCACCAGTTAGTTCAGTCTTGCTCTCCTGTATCCTGTCCGTCCACAGCAGGTGAAATCCTTCCAATGTGGCATCCGTGTCCGGTGTTAGCTCTGTTAGCATGATGCTACTCTGGTGCTGGGTTAGCTTGTCGACCTTATCGTAGATAGATCTTACATTCCCCATAACGGTGGATGGAAGGACAGGTCCATGTCATCTTTTCTTAGCTTGCACCTCAGTACCAGCACGTCATCCTAGCCTCCTTCTCCTCAGCTCGCAGGGAACATTGGGCCTAGCATCGTTTAGCATCAACATGCTACGGGATGCTAACAGCTGATCTCGTATATAAACAATGCGACCATGGTTACACGTAGGATCTCCGGACACACACAGGAACAAAAATAGTAAAAACACCACTGCAAACGTAGCCAGTTTGGTGTCCATGGCCAACAAATGAGTCATTAAAAGACATGACAGGCTCCAAATTCAAAGATAACTAAACAGATATGAAAAAAAGTCGAAAAAAGAACAAAGAAGAGAGAGCTGCTGCAACAAGCAGCCACTCGAGTGGCGCTAAGCAACGGAAAAAAGGATGTGTTTAAACCAAGCAGCAACCTCCAGTCTAAATAAAAATCTTGCTCCATTTCACCCACTGTTAATTATAAATTCCTACTTCAGTAAAACTATTTCCACATCTCCACAGAGTTAGAAAATCATCCTGCAGCATGTCACAATCATCAGTAGCTGTTCCTCTTTTTGTTTGTTCTTTGACGCAATATCACTTTTCATGCTTTGTAAGCAGTTGAATGGGCCTTTCCCAGCCCTCGTACCATGTTGTACTAGAAGATACTAAGGCCCTGTTTACACAGAAACGTCAAAAGAAAACAGTGAACTATTGTTGCATGTTTAATATACTTGGAAACAGTGTTTTGGGTGACTGAAAATGCAAACTTTTGAAAATGGATTCCAGAGTGGGATTTTTAGAAAATGCATCCACTTCTATCATCTTGTAAATCAACAACAAACTCTGAAAATGGTTACATAACAACCCCAACATGCATGTTACATTCCCAGTCATTTAGCCATGTGCAGGAAGGAGGATAGTAACAGCAAAGACTGGTTACCAACTGTGTTTGTGTTGCTGACTCTACTGAGTTAATCAAAGCTTCTTCAGTTGAAGTTTTTGAGGGTGCGTTCACCATAGTCTTCTTGTTTGTTTGTGCTCATCACTCTGTGAAAGAAAGGTTTCTGCACAGGTGTATGCATACTTCAGCAATTTCAGATGTTTTTGCATTTTCCTGTAAACACAATTTCTTTTTAAAATGCACCGGGAAAGACTTTTCAGTTTTAATTGGGGCCGTTCTCTTGTAAACAAGGCTGATCGTATGAAACGTATAAGTTCACATTTCCTTTCACATTTGAATCTAACTTCTTTCATCACTCTTTGCTTTTCAGAGACAATCAGATTGTACAATGGGACTAACGCCTGCTCTGGCAGATTGGAGGTCTTCCACAATGGCCAGTGGGGGAAAATGTGTAAAAACCACTGGGGCAATGAAGAGGCGTCTGTGGTGTGTAAAGAACTCAGCTGTGGAAATCCAAAGAAATACCAAGACTCCACTTTTGGTGAAAGCAGACTGAGTGGGTTAACAAGTCGATGCACTGGCAATGTGAGCTCCATCGCCCAGTGCAATATTCAAGCAGTCACAGGAACATGTGAAGGTGTTTCTCTTTCATGCGAAGGTAAGATGGCCAAGAGGACAGATGAACACTGCTCAGTTAGAAAAGAGAAGACCATGAGGGCATTAAAAACAATAATTTATCTTGAAAATGAATCCTTCTTAGGGGTGGAGATTGAAACCCGGCTCTATGAAAGACCTGGATCTGAATTTTTTCTACCCAAAAATCCATAAAATTTGAGCTTATCCACTCTTCTATTGAGTCTCATGGGTCCTATGACACAGGGCTTTACATCGCATAAAACGGCAGGCAGTAAACTACAGAAGGGGGAGTATTGGTGGTCAGTTACTTGCAAGGATTGCTGAGCATGCCCAGAAGTCTTAAGTTTGGCTAAATGTTACCAAAACAAAAGCTAAGAAGGAAGGGAAATACAATTTATGTTGCAACACAACCTAAAGGGTCAAACACATCAGCACTGTGCATCAAATTAAACTAAAATTCAATACGTTCAATTGTCTTTGGGTTGAAAAGACTGAGCCAACTCCAGCTTCTGTCGCGACAGTCATCCTCCTCCACTGAAAGTACGCGAGATAATCGCACCCAAAGTTTTCCAGGAAGTCCCATTAGTTAAAATTAAGAATCTATTGTTGAAATTTGGGGGGAAATTGGCAGAATAAGATAAGATAAGATAAGATAAGATCAGATCAGATAAAACTTGATTGTCCCCGGGGGGAAATTTGTCATGGACATTAGCAACATACCAACAAACAATAACATGCCCACTGTCAAGATAAGAAAACCATGTCACTGAGGTAAACCAATGACACAACAATACCAATAATACAATGAATAACAATAAGATACCAATGTGGCAGTAAAAAAGCAATATCATATGAACATTAGTGCAGAGTATGTGAACCCTCATACTCATACAAGAGCGTTATGTTGGTGCAGATTGTTTGTTGAGTAAAGTGATGGAAGTAGGGAGGAAGGAGAGCTAGAATGCTGTTTAATCACGATGATGCGTTCAAGGTCAGGTCAGCAAAAAGACTATTTGGTGAAGGTGAATAAAATGTCATCAATTTGACTTGTCTAAAGAAAAGTCCTCCCTTGGGATTTTTCTTCAGTGTAGCATGAAACTATAAAGGAAACAAATATAAAGTGACATTGTTCTGTAACTACACCAATCAGTATGCAGTTAAACTCTACAGTCAACACTTAGCTGTCAGAGTTAGCTGTCTGATGCTTTGTTGCTGTGATTTGGGGCAGAGGGAGGGTGGTGTGAGCAGCGTGAGAGAGTGTGTGCCCTGTGGTTTCAAGTCTGATTGTAGTCTGTTTTTGTGTCATTACTTATTTTTGTAGTTTTTATTTACTGCTGACTGTAAAAAAAAAAACTTGTGCTCAAACTCTGGAAGGAGTTTAAAACTATTGACTTTACAAAGAAGCACAGTGAGTGTGTTTGAGAGTCAGTATAAACCCTTACTTGAACTAGTACATGCTCTTAAATTGATTTAACCTTTCTGCAGGTAGTCCACAGCTCAGGCTCGTCAATGGCACCGACCACTGCTCTGGGAGAGTGGAGGTTCTGCATGATGGCCAGTGGGGGACAGTGTGTGATGATGAGTGGGACATGAGAGATGCTCAGGTGGTGTGCCGAATCATGGACTGTGGAACGGCTCGGACAGCCAAATCGGCTGCTTATTTTGGTCAAGGCCAAGGAAGCATCTGGATGGACGATGTCGGTTGTACCGGTAACGAAACGTCCCTGTTGCACTGCCGACATGCCACTCTTGGAGAAAATAACTGTGGTCATGGTGAAGATGCTGGCGTTGTGTGTTCAGGTATCTTTACATCTAACCATCATCTTCTTTCAAACATATCCATATACAAACTAACTAACTGCTGAATGTCCTTGCTTTGCTTCCCAGCTTTTATAAGACTGATCAATGGGACTGACCAGTGCTCAGGCAGGGTGGAGTTGCATCACGGTGGCCGCTGGTCGCCATTGTATTATCTCAACTGGGGAATGAGTGAAGCCGAAGTGGTGTGCAGAATGATGGATTGCGGGGATCCCGTCAAGGTCTCAGGATCATTTGGACGTGGCAAAGAAATGAGAGGATATAAGGTCAGCTGTAATGGTAGAGAGAGCTCTCTCACACAGTGCACCTTGAGAGATTTTACCAGGACCAGTGGCGACTTTATTGAAGAGGCAGGTGTCCATTGTTCAGGTAAGGCTTGCATTGAATACACCAAGTCACATGGTGCTAGTTATGTGTTGTTAAGAAATCTGTACCTTTCTCACATTCAAAATTTGAGGGTACACTTCATAAACCACTGTCTGCACTTCAGTCAGAAATTGGAAACTAGCATGCTAGGTTAGCTAACGTAGCTTGTGAATGTTGCGTGATTTGGCGTTACTGTTGGCACGTTATTTCCTGAGACCAGAAAAGGTACAGCCTCTGTTCTACTGGTAAAGATGAAATCCAGTAAACTTACTTTTTTTCATAATAATCTCATAACAAATCATCACACAGAATAAAGATAAGTTGCCAGTGCCAAATTGACACACGTGGTTAACAAATCCTCGAAAAACGTACTTCTTGACCTCTTGTCCTCTCCTTCTTTGGTTTCTCTTTTTCTGGAGATTACCTTTTTTAAAGTAGACATGAAAAAGTCCCTCTAATCCAGCCCATTCTCCTACCCTAGTTGAACACCAAAGTGTGCAGCTAAAGATAACCCTGTAGCTTGGACGCTGTTGTCCAGACACCTCTTTTAATGTGAAGATGACCTTGAAGGCTTGGACATGAACAGTGGCAGTTCTGGTGAGGGGCTAACAGGGGCCAGTGCCCCTGTAAAACTGAACCTGGACCCCCCCTGTGGCCCCCCCTCCACACCAAAATAATATTAGACAATAAAAAAAGCTTCAGTATCGCGCCGATGTTACAGGCGGAACACATGCGTGTGGCACTTGGTTCCAGTCCCTTAGAGCGCTAAGGGACTCATGTTGAGTGTAAACAGCCAAACAGCTGCTGTCAGTCTGCATTTTGATCTAGTACACAGTAGTATACGTATATGTCCGTAAAATTGGTCTAGAACCACCACTGGACATGAAGATCCTGAAACTCTGCTTCGGTTTGAAGTCTAGAGCAATGAAACGCCGGACTTTTAACTACGAGTCCACAATTGGTTCCTCTGTGAAATACACAGTTAATACTGAGGTCTTTGGAAAGTTCAGTTGTTATCAAGTTATGGAGCTACGTTAGTTATGAAACCTAGTATTATCTATGACGTCAACCATCTGTTCCTGAAGCGTTGTTTTGAAGCCAATCGTCAGCTGGGGCCATATTAGAAATGCTGAACTCAACCAAACTTCATCTGAGCTAGTGTGATGTAAAAAGGCGGGCCTTTTGCCTTCTTGCAAACAGCTACAGGGTGTCTGGTTGTCAATCAAGTCAGCCACGTCCTTAAATGGGCAAAACTCCTAAGTTTAAGTTTAAGTTTCAACCGTTTTTGAACCAGGCTGTAAACATGTTAATTATTGCTGTAAAGATCATCTTCTTTGAATGGGTGTGTATGTGGTTTCCTGTGTTTCTGCAGCCAGCCTCAAGTGGACACTTGATGAACTGCAGTTTTTAGCACTTCCGCATGGGCTTCATATTTTAAGACAGGAGGTTGCCGCATGCGTGTACCACAGAACCAAAATCTTATTTAAACCCAACCAAGTGTGTGTGGTGCCTCAACCTCACCTAACTGGGAGTGTTGCACTCTCGTTTGGCATTAAATCCATATAGCAAAACACATGTTATGCTCCATAACACACTTAGTGCACCAATAAAGAATCAACACATAAACAGTTGATTCCAAAAAGATAATCAACTTCAGCTTTTCTTCTTTGTACACTCCATACACAAACACTCAAAGATCAGTTAGACTGGACTGCATGTTCTGTACATTCATAAAACATCTTTCATCTCCAGGCAACGTAAGGTTGGCTGACGGTAACAATCATTGTGTTGGAAGAGTGGAGTTCTACGACAAAGGCCAGTGGGGGACTGTGTGTGGTGAAGCCTGGGATGTGAATGATGCTATGGTGGTGTGCAGACAGATGGGTTGTGGGCGGGCTCATAAGATAGCCACCATGGGTGAGTACGGCCATGGCTCTGGACAGACCTGGATTGATCAAATCGAATGCAATGGAATGGAGTCAACCCTCACCCAGTGCCCTCAGAGACCCTTTCGAGACAAAACCTGCAATGCCACCTCTGTCGCTGGTGTTATCTGCACTGGTAAGAAAAAGTGCTCTGAAAAAAATGATGAAAGACCATGTATCTGATCATATATGTACGCATATCACACAACCACAAAGCACAGGTCTATTTATTTCTGCAGAAGGTTGATTGTGAAATGTTTGATTTTGTATATTCATTTTAGTATACTTGCTCTTCCAGGGGGTTTGGGGGTCCGTTTGTCTAATGGCAAGGATGAGTGCTCCGGCAGAGTAGAAGTCCGTCATGGCGAGGAGTGGTATACTGTGTGTGACAATGAGTGGAACCACAGTAAAGCTGGTGTGGTGTGTAGTAAACTGGAATGCGGAGAGCCAGTGAGCGCCCCCGTTGGTGCCCAATTTGGCCAAGGAAACGGATCAGTGGTTGAGGCCAGCGATTCATGTTTTAAAAACGTGTCAACTCTTCAGCAATGCTCACTCAAAGGTTTCAGAAGTGCAACATGTGGGCATGAAAAAGATGCCGGTACCGTCTGTGCAGGTAACTCTTTTTCAATTCATTGTTCGAATTTGTCACATTCAGTTATATACAAATATATTATCTGCCTTTGTTTAACACATGTCTGTTTGTTCACATTTAACAAAGCAGCAGTGTTTTTAATTGAATTATTCAGTCAAATGCAAAATTACAAATACTGTGCAGTTATTGTAGTGGCCATTTGCCATAAAAAAAACTCAGAAAAATCAAAATATCAAACTCAAACTTTAACCAGACTTAATCAAAGGGGCACTGATGCACCATGGAGATGTGATGTATGCAGGCAAAATAAGTCCAATGTCCATGCAAAAGTTTTATTATTATTATTATAACCTTTTATTATAACCAGAAAATGCTCATTGAGATTAAAAATCTCTTTTCCATGAGAGTCCTGGCCAAGATAGGCAGCAGCACACTTACAGAGTTATAATTTTACAATAGACATAAATACAAATAGCAGACACATACAATAGCTACACAACAGGTACCTCCAGAAAAACAGCATGTCACATTTAAACAAAACATCTACAGACAGATGCTTCAGCCTCCAAGTCATTTAAGGATCGCTTCAAAGCTGACAGTTTTAGATCTTTTTGTAAGGCATTCCAGGTCGAGGGAACAGCAAACCTGAAGGCCTTTTTCCCAAGTTCAGTCCTGACCCTCGCAACAGATAGTAATAAAAGACCCTAAGATCGAAGATTATGACTCCTGAGTTCTTTTGTGCAATATATGCGAGGAGGTAAGAGGGAAGTAGTCCTAGGATGCATTTATAAAAGTTCAGCGGTTTCCAATGGTTTATTTTGATGGCAAGCAAGCAAACAAATGGAACAAAGAAAATCACAGCTCCTGCTGCCTCTCTTGCGCTGGTAAAAAAAAAACATAGGCCCACCCAGATGCATACTGGCCTTCTGCCACCTACCTACCTAAATAACCTCAGGTGCCCACAGTTCCTAATTACCAAACAAACAAAAACAAACAAAAGAAATACTAAATATACAAAAATCTAAATATACTAAACAAATGACTAGCAACAAATATAATCCCCTAAATAAGGTATAAAAAGAAAAGTTTAAATAAATCTAACAACTTATACTATTTATTAATTCTAAACTAAATAACAACTAAAGACAAAAAATAAACAAATAGCTCCAACAGTTATCATTCTAGATTCTAAATCATACACACATGCTTTGCTGTCAAGAGTAAGAAGAGATATTCAGACAACTTTCCATTTTTTAGAGTTGATAACACTTTGAGTCATGCAGAATAAAATTAACTTGATGTATACCGCTAAATATTAAGTGCTAATTAGTGAACCTAAACAGTATTGGAGGACAGAGTTAGTTTCTCTCAGACAGAGCCAGGCTAGCTTATTCCTTGTTTCCTGTCTTTTTGCTAAGCTAAACTATGCAAAGCAGCTGCTGGCTCTGAAAACATGCACCATACAGTCAGCAAACTACTGCTTCAATGTCTCATTTGTATGACCAAAAAGGTAATGATGATCAGAGTGATATAAACATGGCTTGGTCAACACTGTATCCCATTTTAAAATAGAATTACGTTTTAAATTATATATTGTACTGTAAGGGGAATTTTTCTGTGTATGTATGCTTATGTGATTGAAAGATTTTCTATAGCCTCAAATGTCATCCTCTGACGTTTGACACGTATCATGTCTGATTTCACACGCAGCACAGGTTCGGTTGGTTGGCGGCTCAGGTCCGTGTACTGGTAGAGTGGAGGTTCACTACAAAGGCGAATGGGGAACTGTGTGTGACGATGAGTGGGAATTGCAGAATGCTGACGTGGTGTGTAAACAGCTTGGCTGCGGTCATGCAGTCTCTGCTCCTTCAAGTGCCCATTTCGGTAGAGGTAGTGGTCCAATATGGCTGGATAATGTGAGGTGTACTGGAGAAGAGGCGGCTATCACACAATGTGAGCATCACGGATTTGGAGAAAACAACTGTGGGCACAGTGAAGATGCTGGTGCGATCTGCTTAGGTAAGATGTTTGGCTTATGTGAATCTTTTGATGAAATCACTACCACCCAGCTGGTAGAAGGCTGGGGGTCTCCTTGGTTGAAATTTTTTTTTACCTTAACATTTTATGTTTCAGGTGCCTTGAACAAGCCCCAGCTAACTTTAAGTCCTGGTCCAGAGGTAAACTGGGGTGACAAAGTTGAAATCACCTGCACCGTTCAAACAGAACACTTGGGTGGAACATTTATCCTGAAAAGGATCCCAGGAGAATTTAAAATGGAAAAATTCTCAGAAAACGAAGCTGCAACCTTTATCTTCCCTTCGGTGGACTTTGCCCAAAAAGGGTCATACTTCTGTGAATACCAAAAGAAACTGCCAAATCAAGTCATCAATTATCCTCAAGGAAACATTGCAGAGCTCTCCGTAAACGGTCAATAATTTTGTTCTTTGAAACTCTTTTTTTAAGTTTGACTGTTTGAAATGAAAAAAAGTGGTGTTTAATGAGTTTGTAAATGTCTGTTTCCTTTCTGCAGTTGACCTGCAGAAACCCAGCATCTCCCTGACGTCTCCTTTCGCCATGGTGGTCTATAGCCCTGACACAATATCAGTCAAACAAGGCAGCAGCTTCTCTGTCACTTGCTCCACTCATTCCAGATATTCTGGAGGTTACTTCTACCTGACAAAGTCCAACGTGAGCACCACTGAAGCCAAGCCAGCGTACGGCCACACTATATTCTACGTGGCAAGCTTTGAATTCACTGAAATTGAATACAAACACCAAGGAGCCTACAAATGCGTCTACGGGGTCAACATTTCTTCTCAGTCATTCTGTTCAGTTCCTTCAAAGTCTCTCGAGGTCACTGTAATTGGTAAGATCCAAAGAGCTGCAGATGTATTTGCCATTCTTCAAAAATCTCCTTTTGTTAACTTAACCACTTGCTCCCTTAATCCCTGCAGCGGCCTCATCCTCTTCAGTTATCACAGGAGTTCTGGTAGGGCTTGTGGTGGTGCTAATTGTGGTGGCTATAGGTTACCTGCTCTGGAGAAGGAGATGGCGGGTCACTGGTAAGTGGCAGCAATTAGTAATTTTCATATCACAAAATACAGAAACTTTTGACCTTTGTTTTAAAGTCATATTATGTTTCTAGATACTTTTAGGGCTCTAGATGACTGTTAATGCTGTCAGTTGAGTCTCTTAGTTGCAACAGGAAGTTGTTTCAGATAGTAAAAGGCCGGTACGTCAAATGAACTCTACCTATCCAGGACCAAAGAGCAGAATACAAAAACAAAGATGCAAATAGCAAACGATTACCACACTAAGAAATTTTTTTTTTCCAATGAAGAGTATGTGAAGTTAGCATATCTCATGGGGAATACATTCCCACATAATAACATTGACAACACATCTACAGCAAATCAAAAATTGCTATTTGCTAGCAATCACAGTGTTGTGTTTACTGCCTCTCTGCTGCCCCCAGGTGGCCAAAATTTCTTTGCAAGTTTACATTTTCTCATAGGCTTGGTTCTGCTGGTTTTCCCCTGTATTTGGTTTAGCTCTTTTCTGCCTTTGGGAAGTACTTCTGTTTTCATGGCGGTTTTATCTTGACTTTGCAGACACCTTGGTGCAGTTCAGTAACCGGCTTGGAGGAGCAATAAAACAAGACAGAGATGAAAGAAGTAACGGTGCATATGATGGAAGGTAGGACAAAAAGACAACTCAGTTGACATAGTAAACAAAACATACTGTGATACATTTATTGTATTTCATATCAAAAATCCTGAAAGGCCCAATTCGCCTGTTTCACTCAGGCAGGAAAGCTGAGAAGGTAATGTTGAACTGCTGTATAAAACATAATTACAAAGAATATCTGATGATTGTTCTCATTGGTACACTTCCCAAATCATGAGCTACCCCAACGACAACTGACAGGGAAGATTTCCCTGTTACAACCATTTCCTTGCTAATAACAGGGGGTAAATTCCTGGCTAACAATACCAAAAGTACAAATTGACTTTTCCTCTATAGAATTACATTTAACCCACTTCCTGGCTAACTTTAATGTTTGCTTTAAAGTGGATGAATGCTAACGTTAGCTGTCATCTGATGGCTTTTTTTTTTTTTTTTTTACATGTTATGCTTTTTTAGTTTGATTCATGGGCAGGTTTCCCTCCAGTTTCTGCTGTTTATTGATTATTCTAGCTCCTGGTTGATCGAGACACGACGGAATGATATCTTAAATCCAAAGCTTTTCTGTAAGGCAACTGGACTGGTAGAAATTCTTGAAGATGTTTCACCTCTCCTCCGAAAGGCTTCTTAAGTTCTGACCAGACTGGGGAAGAGCTCGAAGATATAAGCCACTAACAGTCGTGGGTGTGTCCAGGAGTCACAAAGGGTCCTAAGTAGGGTCGTTAGTCTTTTTACTTAGGACCCTTTGTGACTCCTAGACACAACCACGACTGTTAGTGGCTTATATCTTCAAGCTCTTCCCCAGTCTGGTCAGAACTGAAGAAGCCTTTCGGAGGAGAGGTGAAACGTCTTCAAGAATTTCTACCAGTCCGGTTGCCTTACTGATCAAGCTTTGGATTATCATGACCTGGATGACTGAGAACCTTCACAGATGATATCTTAAATGTTACACAGCTGCAGTGGTGGACAAAGTACACAGCTTCATTACTTAAGTCAAAGTATAGATACTCCTGGTCAAATATTACTCCAATACAAGTGAAAGTTGCTCTGTCAGATTATTACTTCAGTTAAAGTACTGAAGTACTTCCTTTTAAAAAATACTTAAGTATTCAAAGCACTTCTTAGAAAATCTCAAAACACTGTATTTTTTCAAAATACATAAATGCAATCAAGAATACATAGGAGTACATTCAGTTACATTATGTTTATTTAGAAACCATTCCTTGAAATCTCTAAAACTATACCATGGAATAAAAACAGCAACTAAGTTACTCCAAGCACAGACAACTTAGTTTGAAATGTTCACCTGGAATGAAGCAAATGTTACGTAGCTCAACACGCTTTCTCAGGTTGGACAGTGAATTTTTGTAAGTTTGGGCAGAGTGGGAAACAGGGAGAACATTTCAAACGATACGTATCTTTCTTCATTTCAAAAACCTCTAACACGGGCTGAAGAAATGTACATGGGTGCTCAGTTGGAGAATTATAGCCATCATTACCACCTCTAAATGAACTGCCTGATCCGAGTGAAACATGCTTTGTGTTTGCTCCACAAATTCATGAGCTGGCTTCAAAACTAAAGTAGTGAGTAACTAGAGCATTGATAGAAATGTAGTGGAGTCAAAAGTTCAATGATTGTCTTCTGAATGTAGTGGAGTAAAAGTAATAAGTACCCCCCCAAAATAATACTCAGGTAAAGTACAGATACTCAAAAATGTACTTGAGTACTGTACTCAAGTAAATTTACTTTATTATCCACCTCTGCACAGCTGTATGATAGTTTAACAGTATTCAAACTTGCCAGTCTCTTTCTCTCCCTCAGAACCCGCAACACCCAAGTGAGTGAACAAGCACAAAGTCCCATCCCAGATGACAAGAACGTGGAGGTTGAAAACCCCGTCGAGGTAGTCCCTGAAGACTTGGCAGGGAGGGTTTGTTACGAGCTTGAACCACTTGTTTTCTCCTGATAGCTCAATGACCAAAGAGCCTTGGCTATGTCATGTGACTTTCCTTAAAGCTCCAGTGAGGAGTTTTTTTACTGGTTATGAAACAAGCTGAAATTAACAGTGATGTATCTTTATGGCCTATAAAAGCAAAGTAGACCACTAGCAATAAGATTGAAAATTCCTGTATTGTAACTTTTAATGTAAGCAACTGCTGCAGAGGGGTAGGAGTCGGATGGGGCAATTCACAGCATGATGAAGAAAAAGCCCTTTTTTTTACTTTTACCACAGAAAATATTGAAAAGGAATGATGGATTTGTCAAAAGAAAGCCGGATGTGATTTTACACATGTACAGGACAAGATTAGTAGAGATACAAGATATATAACTTTGTCCACAGGGGGCGCCAAACTCAACACAGATAGAGTTCCTCATAGGAGCTTGTAATGCCCTCTTTGGTTTCAAGTTTCAAGTCTGTCTCGCATGTTATCACATCAAAAGTCATGTAACACTGTTCTATAAACACTTTTTCACCATGGCGACAAATGAGAAGTTCAATAACTGAAAAATAAAAATCCCATCAGGTGTGATGATGTTCTGTAAGATAGTAATCAGACCACTAGGGATCTATGTGAGTTACGTGTGAACAAAAATGGTTTAAACCACATATACCCACTTTACATTTTCACAAATGCATGTCTTATTTGCTTTAAATGGTTTGTGGGATAAACAGTTTGAGTTGATAATTTCTTGTAAACAGTTAACACTTCTTCTTCTCCTTACTTTTTACTGGATAGCTTCTTTTTTTTTGCCCTGGAAGGTTCTGCCAATCACAAAGCTAAGATCCACTGATATGTTGGAAAGTAATGATTACACTGTCTTTGTGTCGCATGTTAATTGCTTTCTTTTTTTTTGTGAATGTGACTGCTCTTCAATAAATTTGTATTTCTTACACTCGCACTGTGTCTTTTTTTATGTATTCCCAGTCACACACATCATAGTGAGAGGCCCAATCTCAATGTCCTCCCTAAGCCCTGAGCCCTGAGCCCTTCTTGACTTAAGTGACATCAGCTGGAAAGTGATTGAGGGTAGGAGAATGTAAGGGCTTAAACTGTAGAACTGGAATGGGACAGCATTTTGAGACTTCTCACGTAACCTGCATGACGTCACCAGCTCACCATAGCGATATTAAGAATTTTAATTGCACAATTTTTACTTTCCTCAAATTCAAGGTGCTTCAGGGACTATTGACTGCCAAGTGATCCGACTATAAACATACAGACTGCTTAACCACACAATTCAAAACATATAAATAGTCTATATAACTACAAATATATCAATTATACTGTATAAAAATATCTGTGAAGATAAACAGATTAAGGCTGTCTTCTATATTTATGCTTATATGCAGACTTTTTTTTACCTGTAAATTGCATTGCAACTTTCATACTTCTTTTGTACTGTTGCACTTTTTTAAATTTCATGTTACGGGGTTCGTTTACCTTTCCATGCTCGCAGGCTTCCCCTGGGAATCCCGTGTTTCACGTCACAATGCTATGAACTCTGGGTAATTCCCTTACGCTAAGTCTGCAAAAATGCCCACTTACGGAAAGGGGGCATAAAGGGCTAAAAAAAAACAGCTCAACTCAGTTACTTTTAATATTTAGACTCATGTACTTGTGCCAAACTGTCTTTGATGAAAATGGTTGATATAATTTAGTTAAAGGTGCAATATATATCCCTCTGAGAGAGTAGAAACCAGTACAACTTGCCATTCCTTATCCATACCCTTTTTTTAATTTTTTTTTTAATTTTTCAAAAAGCAAGTAGAAATCACAGTGTAGTTTCATACAATGGTTTTTGTTTTTCCTAAACATACATGAACAGGAACATCCCTCCCTCCCCCTCTCCCTCTCCCTCCTGCAAACCTGTTGTACAGTGACACAGACAAGTAGAAACATACATATACATAATAACCACAGTGACAGCAAAAAAAACCAACCAGTAAAGACCAACAGGTTTAAAATAACAATCATAATCATAATATAAAATAAATAGAATACAATCAAAATAAATTAAGATAACTTAAGTATAAATAAAAAAAATCACGCGCAAATAGTAATGTTCTGTGCAGAATAGTTGTGCAAATACAAAAAGTTTCTATGTATAGCATAAACTACCACCGAAAACAGTGGGCTTATCCATACCCTTTGACCTTAGAGAGTAGCAGGAGAGGAGCTGGTGTTAATCCAGGCTCACAAAGGAGGAGGAACACATCCTGGAGAAGTCAATCCCATGGATGACACAGAGGCCCTGTTGACACCTATGTATCAGGAGCGAGCCGCACCCTCTGGTATTAAGAAAATAAGTCAACAAGGAAGTGCTAAAAACTGCCGCTCTTATTTCATGTAAAGCTGGTTACAAAAGCCCAGGAGACACCCATGTTAAAACGCCCATTTTTTAAATAACTCACTTGTTTTAGAGATATCAAGGTCACACGTTTAGCATAATTACACAGGGAGGCTCAGCTGACTTGACTGACAGGTGGGCTTGTCGTAGCTTTTAGCCAGGAGGCTCAATTCCTGCCTCAACTTTACCTCTTTAAGTCTTGCTCGGTTGAGCAAAAGTTTGAATGAATCAGCATTTCCAACATGACGGCCACCATTGTTGGGCCTCAAGACTCCACTTCAGAAACCAATGGGTGACGTCACTGAGACCACGTCCATGTTTTGTGCAGCCTTTGATCAGGAGTCATCTGATCATATTTGGCAAATCAGGCCTGCTGTAGGATCACAGTTCTCTGGTTTCATTGCTATTTTGCATCGTCTCATAAAGATATGTGGTTTCACTATGTAGTGTGTTAATGCAAGCACATGCAAACTTACATTAGATCTGGATTTGCATAAAATGTGTGTCGAAACTCACTCTCTGTTGGTTTAGTAAAGATTTTGTATTTGTATACAGGATGATCCTGCACGGACAAGGGGAGCTTTGAAACATAAAGCATCATGCATTTCTGTTATTACAGAGCACTTGTGTTCATATTTTCTCCCTCTCTGTTTATTTACATATGGAGCATATGCATAGGAAAAGTAGAAGGTGCAAACAGATTTACTAACGGGTGTCCACTTGTGTTCAGACCACCCAGGACGCCTGTTAATACCAGATGTAAACAAACAACCATCCATTCCCACTTTCACACCCTCAGGTAATTCAGAGTAACTCATTAACCTAACCTGTGCTAGGTATTGTATAGTGAGAGGAAGCTGAGTCACATGGTGGAAACCCACGCATGCAACAGGGAGAGCATGCAATCTTCACACCGACAGGCTCCGGCCTCCAGGAAGTCCTGAACCAGTAAGGTACAGCTGATCCGTGCTTGTGTGCATGTCACTTGAGTAAATATATTTAACTTTCCACCACTGGTGTTTCAGTATGTTAATGTGTTTCAGTTCTTTCACAACAGACTGAGGCAAGCTGCGACTGGAATGGCAGTCAGACAAGTGGGTGTGCCCGAGCCGTCAGGTAGGCCGTGTCCAAACCTGCTCACCTTGTCTGCAGCTGAAGCAAACCCGCGGCACATACCTGCATTCAGGAAACAGTTACAGCCCGTCCGCTCTCCTCTACACCTCTATCAACTTTCCTCTCTTGAGAAGTTTTTATCCTTGAAACAGCAGACATGTCACTCAAAGTGTTTTACGCCAGCGCCAGCGGTTGTATGGAGGTAATGTAAGCTCTTTACTTCTTCATTCTTCTACTTATAGGAGTTTTATCTCTATGCTGACATATTTGTGTCATGTAGAAGACATTTCATGCAGCATGCTTTAGTCAGAAGAGCGTACTCTGTCTGTACAGTGTTTACATTGTACATCTTTAGACAAACTGTAGCTTTCATTGCCAATCATATTGTAAAAGAGCACTTTGCATTGCCATAAATCAAAGGGCTCCACATGAATGTTATACTTTTGCAAGTGTAACTTATAATCTTCTGCCTTTTCCAGATGAAGAAAAAACAGGAGAGGATCTTTTCTGTCTTGGAGTCAAAGAAGATTGAATTTGACAGAGTGGACATCACTCAGGGGTCTGATCAGAAGGATTTAATGAGGCAGATAGCGGGGAACCAGACCGCACTGCCCCCGCAAATCAGCAACGGGAACGACTACTGTGGGGTGAGTCTCACACATCAACGTGCTGCTAAAGTAACAACGAGTTGTGTGGACAGCATGGCACCCTCTTTAAAAACAAAGTGGGTTAGGATTGAATGTGAATCATTTACACTCTTGCTGCACATGTCACAAGGAGGAGGACTGTTGGTTGTCTAAGGTGGAGACGGAGGAAAAACTAAATATTTACAGTATATTATAGCACCTCCTGGTTTGCATTGACAGCAGAAAACATGCATATGTGTGCAGCTACACTAGAAAAAAAAGCACAGATGTGCTTGACGGAACAGTAATTATTGATGCTAACACTTCTGTTTGCCCCTCGAGGGATTTCCTCATTTCAGCATTCCGCATTTACTTTACAGTGACTGATTTACTACAGCTTTGTTCTCCACAGGTTACACAACATCTATGAAAGGGGTACAAACTGTCCAAGTTACGTTTGAAGCCTTCAAATGTGATTATTTTGCTGGTTTCAGTCGTTGATAAATCATTTTTTTCGGCTGAAATATCTCAATGATTGACTTTTAATGCAGAGTAAACCTTTACCAGCCCTATAGGATGCATCCCAGTGTCTCAGATCTCCCCTGACTTTCCCTCCTGCCCTACAGGCTGGACATTGCTGATGTCAGCATCAACCCTTATGATAGGGTGTATCAACCATAAACACAGGTTCTGCTTAAAATGATCTCTCCTCAGTATTACTTGTCAATAAGGACGGAATAGGATGCCTGTCATTGCGTATCAGTGTCTTAATTTACTCTGCTTCTCATACTCACATGCCTTCAGACACACACATCAATGCACACAGGGGCATCGCCAAGAAATCCTGGGCCCCTTGAAAAGATAACACATCAGGCCCTTCAACCACACCCCAAGCCAACCATGAGAATTTGTTGTCACACTTTTTATGACTTGATTTTTGAAACTGTGGACCTGACGGGTCTCAGAGAGGCTCCATATTTATTTCATGTTCACACTGATGTTCATTTACTTATCATACTTTAATTATGATGCTTACAACTAAGAGATAGAAACATGCAAACATGAGCAATATTTTAATTTCAGGCCAATTGAGGGTCCCTTTCTCCGTTAGAGCCCTGGGTACTCACTCAATCCCACTTTTCACCTCATTATGACAAAAGTGAAGAAAGGGCTTTGCACTTCATGGAACAGGTGCGTAAGAGAGGGGGTGAGAAGCCAGTAAAATTAAAATGTAAGAATCCTGCATGCTGTCAAACTTGCAAAAGAATGTAATGGCAATGTTTCAGTTCTAAACCTTCATCAGGCAAACATTTTTCAGAGACAGGCCGATCAACTTAAAAAGGGTGTGGCTACCTGTCTGCACCTTATCAGTATCACAGAATCAGGTGTGGATAAATAATGAAGGTAGTAAATGCAAAACGTCTCTTTTGGTAACTTCAAAATGGAGACAAGCAATACATTTTAAATTAATCAATCAACAAAAGTTTGACAACCAATCAAAAGTTAAAGTAGGAACTTAATAACTTCTGTGCATGCACGTCTTTAAAAGTTACAGAACAAGGGGAGTGGAAACTAAGAGTTAGAACAATGAGTGCTTTCAGGGCCGTCTTAATCATATAGGACCTTGGGAGTTTATTGCACCTTATAAGGATGACCTCACATTACTACACAGCTGTGTACTTGATTCTGATTGGGTGATTTCAATGCAAGTGTTCAAGGTTCAAGGTGGCTTCTTCTCTCAGGTATTTGCAGGAAGTGAAGCACAGTGACATTAGTTTCCCTACTTCCAACATCTGAGCTAACTCAAGAGTAAAATAAGACACAAAGTCATGTGTGCAGGAGTTTTGATGAGCAGCAAAATGTCGAATGAGAGTCCTTGAGTTGATCGTCTGTGTGGCCTGAGGTCAGGAACAAGCACCGTCTCATCCACTCTGTCCTTAATCCAAAGGGAGTGTAACTGTGCCCCAAAGGCAGCCAGCGTGACAGGCCGGGATCATAGTGATCTTCTTACGCCTCCTGATGCAGATTTTTTGCAGAGTAGAAGAGTAGTTCCAGTGATCATTCTGTGTAGCGTCTTCTCAGCTTGGCAGGAGCAGTTCTCATACTAAGCTGTGATACATCCTGAGAGTACAGGCTCAGTTGTGGTTGTGTGGAACATTTTTTGCAGTGCTGAGGAGATCTTAAATTTCCTCTGCTGCTTTAGATGGTACAGACACTCCCATGCTTTCCTCAGAGATAGAGTGGTGTGTGCAGACTGGGTGAGGTCGTTTAGGATGTGCACAACAAGTATTTAACTGCTCACCACTGCTATGTGGTTCATGCTGTTACTATACAGTAGATGTGGCTCTGATCACAGATTCTGAATACACTACGTTCTATATCTGTCTTTCTTTCTCCGTGTCTCTGCATCCTCTAACCCTAAAGATTTCTTCTCTCTTGCAGGACTTCGCTGCCTTTGAAAACGCCATCGAGATGGAAGAGTTGGAGCAGTTTCTGAAACTCTAAAAGAAATGAAAACCAGCTAATCCTAATCCTGCTCTGACTGCATTACTACACATCCAGCTTCACCTACTGTGAGGACTCAGTATCCTTAGTGCCACTCACAATGTACAGCAAGCTGACTGGAAGATGTTTACTTATTTTTGACAAAGCAAGAGGAGATTTCTTGGAAGAGAGAATCAGGGAAACAAAAAACTTAGCGAAGTTTTGAGAAAAGTTATTTTTTAAAGTTTATATTTAAACATTTGTTCTCTTTTTCTGATTTGGCAGTTACATGTTTTGTTCATATTTGATAAACAGTGCTCAAAGCATTAACAAATGTAAATCAGATTTATAATGAAATGGACATGGCAGTCTTGACAATGCATATGACAGTTTTTTTATGATGATAATAAAAAAAGTCTTCTGTGTTCATTGAAAGTGTATGAGTGTGACATTTCTTAATTTCAATACAAGCTTGTGCAAAGTTGGATTGTAGGCCGATTTAGTTACATGTTTAAAAGAGTGCTTTGATAACTTATCAGGAGTCATTACTTCAGCAGCTCATATTTGCACTGAAAGTGGGACCAGAACTACACAAACAATTGCCTCCAATATGGGTAATTACAAAAATAATATGAAGAAACACAAATTGAAAATCACCAGACATTTACCAAAGAAACTGTGCATCAGCACAACAGCACAAAATGTATTGCATATTTACAAGTAAGCATGCAGAAATGACAAACTCTAACTTTCATGAACCCCTTATAACAACACAAACAGTTAGGGTGTTTTTTTATTCAAGGGTTCCACAATATTAAGTAAATGCAAAGCATTAACACTTAGGAAACCCTGGAAAGGAAACAAAGTAAAAACTTTGAAACTACTCTCTGATCTCACCTAGTCCCTGTCTGTGATTACAGCCAATAAAAGTGTGCTATTGAGAAATACAAGACCATTGCTATGGTGTATTGGCCAATCAGACTCATGTATTTAACACAGCCATGTACTAATGATTAAATTATGAATCACTGTCAGGCAACCTGGGGGGGTGTCAAGCGGTCTAAGCCAGCTTTGGGCTACGACTCGACACAGGAAAGATTCAATGTGTGAGTCTTAATCCTTGGGAAGAAGTTCTGAGATGAATTGGTTAATTAAAGGGTTCATTTAAAGCTGCTGTTGGTCACAGAGTAAACATCTGTTCAGAGAGAGGAACCTCGAATGTCAGCACTATCCCTCCAAACCAGATTTCCTCTTAGCCCCCCCAACACAGATCGGCGTGTGCTGTCATGATAGTGCCGGATTCATAACCAATCAGAGGACGTAGTAGGGGCTGTCCCTTAACCAATAGCTATGATTGGTCTGTCATAACAGGAACAAGGGGAACAATAACATTGCTTGATACAAAGGCATTGCAGAATGCAGAGATTTTGCAATAGTCTCAAATTACTCCACTTACCGATGAGTACCGATGGGCATTATGACCTTTCCTCCAAACCCTGAAGAAAAAACAGTAACGTTATGGACACCATTCCTACCAACAGCAGCTTTAAGACAAGATCAGTTGTGATTCTGTGTCCAACAGGACAGTAAGACTCTGCAAGTTACAGACTTTAGAGTAGTGAGGGGGCTGATTATTTATGATAATCCATCCCAATTAAAAACAGACTCAACACTACTTAGCATATATGTTAACTTATGTCTGCAGAGAGAGGTAGAGAGAGAGAGAGAGAGAGAGAGAGAGAGAGAGAGAGAGATTAATTGATTTTAATAAGCTTTGATATCAATTCTAGTTGATTTATTGTGATTGTATATATTTTTGATGTGACTTTGGCAATATTGTTTGAACTTTCATGCCTATATGCCTATAAAGCTATTTGAATTTGAATTTCAGAGAGAGAGAGAGAGAGAGAGAGAGAGAGAGAGAGAGAGAGAGAGAGAGAGAGATGATTAAATATAATAGGCCGAACAAAACAATGCTTGTATAATGTTTTAAGTGTTTTGCTGTGTTTTTGTTCTTGTTACTGTTTTGTTTTTTAATTCTGTAATGCTCTTTGTATGAATGGTCCTTTATAAATGAACTTGCGTTATCTAGATTTAACAATAAGTAGTATTCGTAAGAGTGAACGGAACAAAAACGACGTTTGAAGTAATAAGAAAGTAAATGATTAAACTACTTATTCAGAATAAAAGGCTACATCAGGCAGCGCACTGGACACCCCTAAACGCAGCTAATGGGGGCCTAATGCTATAAAGCAATGTCGCCTGCTTATGACGTTCTCTTTATCCATTGCGCAAGTGGAGGAACCGGTGCGTTTCTGTACTTTCTCGCACAATCTGTTAGATATTCAAAACATCTGACTTTATACAATCCCCATAGTGATTTGTTTGTGTTGGATGATAACTCTTCTTTCATATCTGTCCTTTATTGCAGATCTTTTAGGTCCCAACATCCATAAATAATCCACTATGGCCGAGGAAGGGTGAGTGAAGCATTTCTATGGCGCCAGCTAGCTGAGCATTTACTATATAACGAAATATGGAGACAGGAGATTCAATAACAAAGTTGATTAAAAACATTGGGATGGAAAAGTAGCATTTTAAAGAGTCGTGCTGTTGTAACTGCATCTGTGTGTACTAGTATGTATTTTTCAATGAGCTAACTCGCTAGCTTAGCCGCTACATGCACACATGAAATACATATACAGAGAGATGGTTTAAACAAAACTCAAGTCCAGTTCAATATTAATGAAGCGTCTTAAAGAAACACGGTTTGCCAATGATTTTAATGCACATTGAAGTGTTTACCCTGTTAAACGATGCTACAGACAAGTGTTATGGCGCTATCTCAGTCATGTGAGGGATAATGTAAAGTTAGATGGAGGTAATGTGAAATGGAATCCCAACAGGGTTAAACAACAAGGGTCTGTTTACTTCAATGCAGTCAACATCTTTCACTCTCTCCTTGCATGTTTTAACATCTTTGGCTAATTTCCAAGGCAGTCCAGTTGCAGACCTCCACTCTCAGCCGACTCTCTTCCAGGCTCCACATTGAGCTCACCTGCTGAAGTCAGGATTGAGAGTGCAGGTCTGCAGCTGGACCCCTCTAGGGTTTGCTGCGTTTTGATTACCATGGTCAACCTGAATCCTCTAAAGTGTTACATTGAAGAAACAAAGTATAAAATGCACGTCATCAATAACACAACTAGGGATGCACCAATCCTACTTTTTAGGTCCTGATATCGATACCTGGGCTTTGGTATCTGCCAATACCGATACTAACCGATCCGATCCTGGTATTGATTTAACAAACTGTATTCCTTGATGTGAGGATATAATCATGTTTTGGCAACTTCAAGCTTTTCTGACTTGATGGTGAACTGTACCTGGGTTCCAAGTGCTAAACCAGAGGCTGGAATCCCTTAATTTCAAGGATCAGGAACAATTAAATCCAATAACCAGTCTGTTTTTTCACACTTTGAATCCATTTATAGAAGGTTTCTTGCTTCTTTGCAGAAGGCTACAGCTGACGTAAACTTCCTCCTTTGGGCTCCCATTATATTTTTCAACGCAACTGCCATCCATTGAAACATTACCACTGCACATGTTGCAAGTTTCCAGCAGAGTTGTTAGCAAAACAAGCGGGACATGCACCTAAACCGCAGAGCCTCTGTAGTTATCCTCCATCATGCTCCACCGGGCAAAAGTGCACAGACCGGTCATTGCAGATGATTTAGGAGATGCACATGACTATTGTAAACACAGAAAAGCATAGAACTAAGATGAATGGATCGGCACTATATATCGGCCCTTTGTCACCGATATCCGATCTAGCTTTTTGCGTCCGATCTAGCCGATATCCGATACCAGGATTGGATCGGTGCCTCCCTAAACACAATATAAATGGGTGGGCACCTCCGTTTTGGTGTAATGAACTGGACCCTGTAAATGAAAGACCCAATTGTTTCATTTACAGTCCCATCACCACCTCAGTTTACATTCACTGTTTGAACCATAAAACGGGGATAGAGGTAGGATAAATTCAAGCTTTAAAGAGTCACAGCAATATGATTAACTTAATATTAAGATAAGATAAGATGCTCCTTTTATTTGTCCCACAACGGGGAAATTCATGGAGTTACAGCAGCAAACAAAAAGGTGTACAGCTCAAGAATTTCAACAAGAATATATATATTAAAAAAAAAGTTCATCAAAGACGACAGAATGGCCATAATTCTCCGGTCAGCCACCACCTCAACAGGGTCCAGGACTGAGCTGGCCTTCACAAGTTAGTCCAGTCTTGTTCTCCTGTATCCTGTCCGCCCTCAGCAGGTGAAATCCTTCCAATGTGGCGTTTTGTTCGGGGTTAGCTCTGTTACTGAGTAAAATTCAGGCTGGTATCAGCGATACTGATCCGATATTTTGTGCAAATACACCCAATGTGTCTGGTAAATCTTAAAAAAAAGTAGTGTGTTTATGAGTTTATTTATGTATTTATTTATTTTAAACTCGTAAGCATATCGAGGTAGCGGCCTCAATTACATTATAGCTGAGCTAATACAACAGAAAAACCAAACTGAGTACAAAATAAGTGAAAATGTGAAAATCAAAATACTTTTTAATTGTTTTCACTCTGTGGTCCGTCTCAACCTCTTTGCTTTGAAGATGCTTTAGTGCTGCAATTAAAGGACGAACGGCTGCAGACATGTTGGCCCCCCTTTATCCAGACAGGCACGGACTGGCCGCGGTTTTTGCTTGCGTCATCACATTCTGATTTGGTTAGAAAAGTGTTTCGGCCAAGAATATTCGGTGCATCCCTAGTATCTATTCAAGTGTTCAACTTTTCTTGCTTGTCTAGTCTTGAAATATGTTACTTGTGCAGGATTAAACTCCAGCTTTTAAAGTGTCCCATGATGTCAAAATAATACATGACATGATGGACAATAATGTTGTAGCCTGTTTGAGGAGCTATGTCTTAACTTTCCAAAATAATGAAGGAAATGTGGTTACTTACAACCACAAATATTAAATATGGTAGCATTGCTTGGCATGACCTGCCTTTTAGTGTTTCCCACCATTACACACAGCTATCACTTAAACCTTGTCTGTATAAGACAACCAAATTCTCTCCTCCTGCTGTCAAGCATCCTTCTGATATGCAAACTTTGGCTCTCCTGAGACTTTCAGCTTCATTTCAGACGTCTGCCTCTCCTCTCCTCTTCCAGTGAGCTCTCTGGTGTTTAAATGATGACTTTAATTCTTTTGTCGGATACCCCTTCACTCTACAATGAGTGAGATCCATACTCTGACATGCTGGAAGCTCTACTGGAATCAGCTTTTTTTTTTGTGTGCATGTTTTCTATCAACATTTGAATTGTCTTGTCTTCCATTTTTTTTTTTTATAGCGTCGCCGCTGGAGGTGTCATGGATATCAACACCGCTCTCCCTGAAGTGCTGAAGATCGCACGTACCAACGATGGCCTCGCCTGTGGCATCCGGGAGGCTACAAAAGCCCTGGACAAGTGTGTATAATTTCTTTAACCAGTATGCTGTCTTTAGTACGTGTATCACTGATGATAGTCTGGCTCCCTCTACTGAACACCCTGAGGAGACTGCCACTGTTACCCAATTTCTGTCTGAGATGTGCTGTAAAGGTTGTAAAAATGCAGACGTGTAGTATGACCTCTTCTTGAACGTTGACTGATTCTGTTGCAGGCGTCAGGCCCATCTTTGCGCCCTTGCAAGCAACTGCGACGAGCCCATGTACGTCAAGCTGGTGGAGGCCCTCTGTGCTGAGCATCAGATTAACCTGATCAAGGTAACAGGCCTGCTGAACTGTTGATTTATGATCTACACGAAAGGATGTAGATGGAGGATGTAGATGGAGGATGTCTGGTTTACTGAGAGACGAGGTAAAATGCATCATGTTGGGTCACGTGTGGTATCGCTGATGATGATTTGGCTCCCTCTACTGAACTCTGTGAGGAGACTGCCATTGTTACCCAATTTTCTGTCTGAGATAGTCGCGTGCCCAAAATTGATGCAGTTTTATCTCTGTGTGAAAGAAGTTGTGAATGAAGCAGTTAAAGATGAGACGTGCTGAAAGATGTTCCTCCAACTTTTATTTCAGGTTGACGACAACAAGAAACTCGGCGAATGGGTCGGTCTTTGCAAGATCGACCGTGAGGGCAAACCCCGCAAGGTGGTGGGCTGCAGCTGTGTGGTCGTCAAGGTAAATTATGCTTCTTCTCTTTTGGCTCAATGTTTATCTTCCACTGAAACTAGCAAACTGAACCATCAGTGAAGAAAAAGACTGAACCCTCTATTCCTGTGTTCACACCCTGAAATGACCGCCAATCAAGTCCAGCTGCTGTGCTTTGTGCCATGCAGCTGTTATTATTATTGGCTAGATAACCGCCAGGGTACGAGCCCTGATGCCTGCCTGTGGTGTTTGGGTCCCTAAAAACTGGCTACACAAAGTATCAGTCATTTTCTTAAACTTAGTTAGATGGGTCAGGCTAAAATGTAGGAAAAGATGCACAAGAAATAGACTTGTCCTTTGTTTTAATGGGGGGTACTGAAAGTGAGAAGTTCAGAAAATTTGCCATCTGGTCTTTTTTTTTTAACATTCCTCCTATCATTATTATTAGTAGTAGTTATTAGGTGTAGATATACAGTAGTTGAATAATGTTAAATTGGTTCAGTTGCTAGTAGACATGCTAGTTAGCAATTCAACTCTGTCATTGGACATTGAAGAGTTTAAAGGCACTATGAGGAGTTTTTAACTGGCTGGCCGGTAGGTGTCAGAACAGATGATTGATGTCTCGCTTCAGAAACACCCTTTTTTTTTTTTTGGGCTGTTTTCATTGCAAATAATCAACAGGATGAGGTTGTCTGAAGACACTCATTTTGCATGTACAGGACAAGCGATAAGAGGTATCACTTTGTCCACAAGGGGGCGCCAGAATCGATACAAGCTAAAAGTTCCTCACAGCAGCTTTAATAATCAGGGTTCATACGGGAGCTTGAAATCCTTGAAAGTGCTTGCATGTTAATGTTGTGTTTTCAAGGTTTGAAAAATGCTTTAATTTTGGGATGTTAACCATGATTTATCTGAAGAATATGCTTAGCAAATGTCTTGTGGAAGTAAACCGCCTACTTTTATTTACACCTTCAGAAACACAGATCTGAGTTGGATTGATAAGTCATGAGAGCTGGAGTGGATTTGAAAGCTTTGTTGTCTCTGGAACCTGCTTATTAAAACTGTTCTTATTTCTACAGGACTACGGCAAGGAGTCTCAGGCTAAGGATGTGATTGAGGAATACTTCAAGAGCAAGAAATGAGGTGTCAATAAAAGTGGAAATAAAGATGGCTGTGTTTTGTTTTCAGCTCTGTTACTGTTAAAATGAGGAGTTATTTGATTCTATCAAACCTATTGGCAGTGACTGAGAAAAAAAAATCTGTGGCTTACATGGATATAAGGGATGTACATTTTAAGTAATTTCCGTGATCGATTTTTGGAAATGTTAACGATCAATTATCTAATCAATAAAAAAAATAAATATATGTTCTTATGTGAAAAACCAGGCCAAATATGTTTTTACCACCAAAATGATATTTTCTACATCAACAAAATGCATATAACTGACGGGTACATGTTTAACACTGATTATCAATGATCAGGCTCATAAAAATATTCTCCCTGGACACAGTCTTAGAAAGTGAAGGCTCATAATAATAACAGAAACGTACTTCAGACCAGAGCTGAAGATATTTCTCCGACCCGACCGGGTTCAGTCATAATTTCTATCATTTTACACAGGCTCGGGCCGGGTTTGGGCTTGCGCGGTAAATGAGCGGTCAGGTGAATCTGGACCAACGGCACAAGCATTAGCTTGCGCATAAAGTGATAATACAGGACCTCCATAAGACCGCATCATTCCCCTGGCCAAAATTTAACCAGCTGAGAATGTTGTCACACTCAGACAGGGAGGCCGTACATGCTCATGCCCACATTCTTCTGCAAGCTACACATGGTGCTGCAGGTGCACCAAGAGATGTGGAGACTCGAGACCCAGAGCTCTCTAGAGAGGAGCACGCTCATCCTACGGCAAAAAGCAACTTTTGAGGAGTGGGTGAATGTACAGCGAGCTGACTGACGAGTTATCACGCTACATTAAAATGACTGTCATGGAAGATGAAACCGATGTTCTTGGCTGGTTGAAGATCAACAGACCATCCTACCCAAAACTTGCAAAATTAGCCAGACCAGTAATGAATAATGTCGGGGGAGTCGGGCTGTAAACGGGTTTGGGCTCTAAAAAAACATGGTTGGACGGGTTCGGGCAGAATTCTGTTGGGGTCGGGTCTAACTTTTCAGGCCCGCGTACAGCTCTACTTCAGACTGTCCAGTTTTCTGCCTACTCTTTCTTATTGAGAAAAATAAACGCGTGTATTCGATCAGGTGTCAGCCAGGAGCGCAACCGGGTCATAATCAGTCCAGCTGCAGAAAAGCTCTGACGGCTCTGATGTTGCTGCTCTGCAAACATAGCGTACTAGCAATTCCCACCAGTCTATTGAATTTGTATCTAAAGGTTGGGAAATGTCATGTTTAAAGTTGTCAACCTTCATGTTGTTGGCAGCAGTTGCGTATTGATCCTCTTATAAAAGCGGAGATCTGAAGCTTTGCGGTAGCCACCAGCTGAGCATCTCCACTGTCCGCAACACCTTTAACAGCTGATTCACATCGAAACATTCTTTAAACTTAAAACACCTCCCTGATAGATGAATGTAATATGAGACCACATGATGTTCCACGTGATGGAATATTGGAAACAAAAATGTGTTTTGAGTAATGTCTCAATTAATCAATAATCGATTAATTGTGCATCCCTAATAGATATCTAGAAGTTGTGGAGCAGATGCTAGACTAGTTGCACTGAAATAAACCCAAAATGTAAATGTCTGTACTGATGATAAAATAGGTAATGGTCACTATAAAGCTCTCAAAATTATGCAGCAAAATCTAAATATGTATGGAAGACAAGATGCATTTATCATTTGGATAGGTTTTGACCTTTATATCTACATACATAAACATTTCTGAATAAAGAAAAGACATTCAAACACATTAAGGCACAACACATCATGACGCACATTCTCAGCCCCCCACCCAAAATTACAAAAATCCAGAGAACAAAAACCCCCAAAGTATAGTTCCCTTCCCTTGAACATAATATCCACCACTGCCCTTTAAGTTTATTGTCAATAATTTACACAAGTTTCTGCCACAGTCTGCATTGATGTGTTGTGATTATACCACCAGGAAGAAAACACTTAAAAAAAGCAGCTGTTGTCCTTGCACACATAACGCTGCCTGTACAGAGAAGCCCTCGTTAACTGAAGATCATTTTTCCAGAACAACCCAAACATCCTCCTGGGCCAGGGAAGGTTTTAGCCTTTTCAGGGCTTTCAGTCCGCTACAGCTGCAAGGAGGGTCATTTTCACAGCAGTCTGTTCCCAGCGTCAGGGCCAGGCAGGCTGAGCTGGGTACTCGAAATCATCTCTTCACCCTCCCAAAGTTCTGTTCTTCATTTTCCACCTCTCCTTTGCTTCTTAAGACCATTCAGAGTTTGTAAATCCAGACGCTCAAAAATCAAGACAAAAAAAGAAATCACAAAAACAGTTGCAGTGTGTTGTTTGTTCTTAAATAGTTATACAAAAGAAGGAGGCTGCCTGGCTGATCATGTCCATGGTAACATTGCATGAGTCCATATTGCTAGAACAGTTACAGGTACTCAAACTCCAGTGCTTGGTGAAGTGCCAGCAGGTCAGAGTGGCTGGATATCCTCCAGAAAGGCATGTTGTGCTGCGGAGTGAGAACACACGTTAATACTAGCTGTACAGTTTCATGCAGCACACCACCACCTAAAGTCATGCAAGCTACACTACTGTAGCTTGGAGCAGCTTGTTCTGCAAAAGCACTGCAAACAAAATCCATGCGATCATTATGCTTCAAGGAGGAGTTCAACACTTTGGGGGGAAAAATGCTTCCTGCTGCCTAAATGAGATAATTAGGTTGAGATGACACAATTCTCCCATTTGCCCTTTTTATTAGGCCACAAGAAGCTTTTAGTCTAGCTTAGGTTTAAATCTGATTATAGAAAAAGTCTGTATTACAATATTAACATTGAAAAAAATTAATGGTTTGGGGCACATGCTCCAATCAAAGACTACAATTTTATTTTAGTCTTGACAAGAAAACTGAGTTATTGTTGACAGTGGCGACAGGTTTTTAATTTCAATCTGTGGAAAGCCAACATGACCAAGAATAACCCAGTGAGCACAAATTGAGATTTCAGCATTGCACTTTGTATTTTCACAATTTTCAGCTGGCTAAAATACGGTTATGGTAACGTTGATAAAATGAAAACACGTTTTTATTTAGGATTCTGATAAATTGTTCGTTTGGGCGACGGATATGCTTATCGTACATTTATCCAAAGTAATTTTACGGCTGTATTTGCATCCTGTCAGTGCAAAATCATTATTTAAACAAGTTTTATTTTTCATTACAAAATGTATATATATCGCCTATGCATCACACCTTACAAACTGCGTGGCTTAATGACCCCTGATGGGACACTTTAAGGTAAAAAATAATTAAGCTACTAGTTGTACATGACTGGCTTCGTGAGCTAAGGTAGTGGGTTTAAATCAAGCAGCAATCTCCAGTCTCAAAATATGAAGCCAATGCGGAAGTGTTATAAACTGCAGTTCATTGAGTGGCCACTTGAGGCTGGTTGCAGAAACACCGGAAACCCCATACACACCCATTCCAAAGACGATCTTTACAGCAGAAATAAACATGTTTACAGCCTGGTACAAAAACGGCTTTGGTCTGAAAAGCTCATTTCTCTATCGGCACATGCTGTACGGAGGGGTGATTTTTTTTTATAGCGTGTCAGTTCGGGAAGATAATAGGATGACGAGTTTTGCCCAATTAAGGACATGGTTGACTTGACTGACAGGAACACTGTAGCTGTTGGCGAGGAGGCTCAAACTCCGCCGCTTCTTTACACTAGCTCGCCAGAAGTTAGGTTGAATTCAGTATTTCCATTAAGGCAGTTGTCGACGATTGGCTTCAAAACAGCGCTTCAGGAACAGATGGGTGACGTCACGGATACTACGTCCATTATTTAGACAGTCTATGGTTTAAATCCAATTGTTGGTGACTGATTTACTGTAATATGAGATTAAACTTGTAAGTTGCACTTCATATATGTGCGTGTAAATGTGTAAAGAAACTTGTGACAAGCTAGTCTTAACGCTTAACGATTAATCAGCATCTATAAATGGACATTTAGCGAACTTTTGAACCCATTTTCAACATTTTTCAACAGTGACAAAATACATTTTTTCTTTTTTCAATGAAAAAATATGCTCTGAGAAACGTCTTGAACGGCCAAAATAAGCTAGGCTAATGCTACCGGCTGATTAGCTAACATTTTATCCAATATAACGTTTACATCGGAGGGAAAACAGCAGTCGTTATAAACAACCAGTAAGTATAACAAGTATTTCATTGAAGTAATTATAGGTTGAACATTGTGCTTAAAATGTGCTGACCATAAGTTTCTGTATTGTATATTTTATTTATAAAAGATACTAGGTATGCAACTCAGTAAGCAGTAACTTAAAGTTGTGTTTGAATGGGTTTCTTTGAACTTCAGTCGTAAGACCTAAACTCAAACGGATTAAAACACAGCATTATTTTATAAATGTGTGAAGTTATTTCAGTTTTTTTCTTACAACTGAAAGCAAATTTAATTTAAGGCATTGCTGTTAATAAAGCCAGGTAATCATAATGTTGATCAGTGTGGCTTCACTGTAATATACATGTTAAATTGACTGACTGTAATTGTGTCCATGTAATTGACAAAATTAATGTATTAAGCTTAAAGACACTATTTTTGGCTGCTACCAGCAGCCAAAAATAGCTGGTAGCATACATTTTCAAGCTAGCAAGCTGCTGTACTCATCATCATCTCATCTCATTCAGCATGAAAGCAAATTTCCCACAATGTCAAACTCCTCCATTGACTAGTCCGGCACCCAGCGTTAAGACTGAAACCCAAAGATGGAGAAAAGATGGAATATTTATTCATTTCTCCGCACTAATGGTTGACTAAATCACTACTCGTTTTTTTTTTCATGTTAGATTCTTCTTTTTCTTTAAGAAAAAGTAACATTCACAAACCACACTGAATAAAAACCATCATTATTGCTCTAAACAAAGATTATTCAAAGCTTAACCACTGTGTACATTTAGGCAGCCTTTTTATTTCAAAGTTTAAACATGGCAAAAATCAGGTCAATTTTTTACTTGAATGATCCGAGTCAATAACTGTAAATTAAAAAATATTAGCTAAGAAAATTTGGTTCAACTGACTTTTAGGAGTAGGTGCAAAATGTACATTTGAATCTTGAATGTTAATTCACAAAGAGCTGTGGTCAAAAGGCTCCTGCTACTCCATAAAAAATGGGAAAAAGCAACAGCAAGTAGAACAGAAAAAACCAAAGGCCAACACAAAACCTCTACAGCAAAGAAAGGCAGGCTTCGTCCAATCAGAGCTCACACTGTGAGGAGGAGGCGGGGTCACAGTGAGGCCGGGTGTCCATTACCTTTTTGGCCGCCTGCTCCTCTTCCACACCGTCCCCAACTACAACATACACTACTTTCCTGCCAAACCTTTGCATTATGCGTTCAAAGCAACTCTCTTTTCCTGCAAAAAAACAAATAAACAAGGGGGAGGAAGGAGGGGTCACATGGTCAGAGGGGTCAAAGTTCAGAAGCTGTTTGTTTACCTGGCTGGCTGCATGCTCTTCATCCTTCCCATCGCCAACCACAACATATGTAATGTTAGTGCCAAAGCGGGAGACTATACGTTCAAAACAGCTCTCTTTGCCTGGAGACAAACAGACGGCTTTCACAGGGTTTTCATTTGTTTACATGGAAATCAAACACATGAGGAGGCACGGCTGTGTGCATCAGAGACTCGCATACAGACGGTTATCCTTTAACATAAAGCTGGGCGATGATCCTGACAACCACAGCTGCCCTCTGAAGAGTTTATGATCATATTCTATGCAAATACGATCATATTAAGCTATCATTTTCGGCTTTGACTTAATGCCTATTGAAAAGTTATATCTCAAAACGGTTGTATACTTTTTAAGTTGTTTTCTTTTTCTACATTTGACCGTTTATTATGACCTTTAAGTTACTTTTTATATAAGGTCAACAAATTATTTACTCAATAATTTAACCATAAACATTACCAAATGCAAGCAAAAGCAAGAATACCACCTAAGGTAGAGGAACATCCTGGTATTTCCGGCATAATTCATATCTCCAGCATCTTTCGGGACTATAGACGGCATTAAAAGATGGCTGACACAACCACTCCAGAAAGTGAAGCCACAACTTTTAGAGCTCCCCTTGGCGATTGGCTGCAGTATAGGTCTGCCATTACAACAGATTGAACATGGGTCAAACTATGAAATTATAAGATGTCAAATTCTACCCAATATGCTTCCTGTCATAAGAGTTAGTTGTTACTTTGTTAATGTACGTGTTTTAATGAGTTATTTGATGCTAAAAAAAAGGGGGTGTGACATCATGATTGACAGCTCTTAGTCTTTACAGGACTAGCTAAGTAGAGGAGGAACAGTGAGAGAAATGAAAGGTAACACTAACTCAAGAGTCACTGAAATCTCTATAACACTGATTTTCAACCTCAAGTCAACACAAGAATCGGATCTGCTGTGGACTGTACTAACCTAAGGGACCCTTTATGTGTTAAGGTTGAATTAAATGTGTGTTTTTTGGTGTGTGTCATCAATCCTTCTGGGCATGGTTTGGCATCAAAATACATCACCAGCGTGGTTTGTCTGCGCCCGTATAGTTTGGCTCTACTTTTTTATAATGGGAGGACATGAAGGTGTGCGCCATCCATCTCTATATACAATCAGTGATTGGGATTAGGGTTGCAAAGGGGTGGAAAGTTTCTGGTAAATTTCCATGGGAAGTTAAGCTGGGGAATTTTGGAAATATTCCAAATTGGAAACTTTCCATGGGAATTGAGGATAATTTCATGGAAAGGTATCATATCCAAGCATAAATATTTGTTTTATTATAAGCAGACATCCATCCAAAATAGAAATCTTCTGTGCATGTGATGGAGGAATGCACAGTGCATGTAGGGGGGCGTGGTCTCAATAGCCCTGTAGTAAGCAGTGTGCTATGTGCATGTGATTGAGGAATAGCATTGATATTCAACATCACTTGCAAGAAATCACATGAAATGTGGTTGTTTTAGTCAGGATTATGCTAAAATACATTTTCCCCAACTATATTTAAATTACCTATTAAGAGCCAACCTTCAATTTAATAAATTCCTGGTATATTCTCATAAATTCCCATTAATTCCCATGGAAAGTTTCCAACTTTGAAAATTCCTGGAATTTTGCAACCCTAATTGGGATACAGTTAATCTTCTTCAGTCAATAGAGAAGTATCGGCATTATAATGCAGCCACAATGTCTGTTTGGGGTCAGTGTAGTTCTTGTCTCCTTGGAGTAAGTTCTAATTGAGCTGGAAGGTCAACTGCACAAAAATTTCACGATACATAAAAACAATTAACTGGGGCGCTGGTGGCCTAGCGGTCTAAGGCTATCGCAGAGGTCGCCGGATCTACTCCTGGCCGTGACCGTTTGCAATTGCTGCATGTCTCCCCCCACTCTCTACTCCCCACATTTCCTGTCTCTCTACAGCTGTCCTTTTAATAAAGGCTAATATGCCCCAAAATATATCTTGAAAAAAAGAAAAAAAAATTTACTGAATGCCAAAAACATGTCATGAAAAAAAGTAAAACCTAGAAACATTCACAAAATTTAGAAATATGTCATGAATGGCAAAGACAGCTCTCTGAAATCCAGAAACATTTCACAATAATAAAAAATATTTCAGGAAACAGAATAAATATTGTACAAAATTAAAAATAAAACATGAAGTATTTTGGGAAATGTCTTATCCTATCATTAAATGTTTTATTGCATTCATGAAATATTTGTGCGTTTGAACTTCAGGGCCACCGTAGATTCAGCAGCATTATCCAGAAGCACTATCCAGATTAATATGAACTCCTTAAAAATGTAACTTTCTCTTCCTCTCTTTCTCACAAACATGAGACAAAATGAATCATACTGTAACTGAAACATTCCCTCACGGTAGTTTAATGAACCTGAGCCAAACTAAACTTAAAGTTTTTGTATCATAAGAGAACAAGACTTCAGTAACACATGGAGAAGATGAATGAACCATCATCAAGAGCAACAGAATATACACAACCTTTGAACCGGTGAGATGCTGTAAGTCAAATACACAGTCAACTATGACGTTATCACTTCACTTCCATGTAACATTATTCCTGTCAACATTGCATCATTTTTACAGCTTACCTATTTTCGTTGCGCTGTAGATATTCTCGATGGGGAAAACAGATCCCAGACTATATAAGAGAACTTTAGCCAGCGCCGGTATGAGCTGCGTCGTGGTCACCAACACATTTACACAGTTACTCCTGTAACGGGAGGCACACAGAGAGCAGAGCGTGTTAGTAACAGGAGGAGTTTTCCATGGATGAAAGAGAGTACAGCTCTGACACAAACGGTCACCTGGAGCTGATGATGGACAGGGACTTCAGCGCGTGGGTGAGCCAGGAGTCGGTCAGAGCCTCCACCTCAGCTCTGAGCTGCAGCCAGGCGTCTCTTTTAGCAGGACCCAGCAGGCCTAAAACACAGCACCACATTACACCAGCTATTAAATTTACACGGGTAAAGCAGGAAAGGTAGAGATGAAATGTAGTCTAATGTGATCGAACATCAAATAATGTCCCTGATGTTATTAAGAAAAGGAAAATCTACCACATATTTTGTGCCTAATAGTTTAATAGCTTTCATAAACGGGGGGCTGAATGGAGAGTTTAGATATCCTACTGTCTGGGGTCGTTTTCACTTCAGTAACAATAAAATTCAGAAGGAAACACTACATATATTTCTAAATTAAACATGAGATTGAGCTATTTTAAATAATTATTCTAGAATTAGCAGAAAAGGTGTGTCCAGATCTGCCAACATAAAACAGCAATTATGGAATCTCTTTTACCGCCACACGGTTTACTGACTTTATAAAAGCAGATTTGATTGTTGTTCATATTTGTATTCATGCATACAGTGTATAATGTACACTGATATGCATGATTCAACTCTCAAGAATGCAGCAACCAGTTTCAGTTATCTCTCATCTTCAGTCTATTAAAACAGGGGTTCCCAAAGTGGGGGGTCGCCAGACACTAATTGGGGGACGCAAGATTATCTTTTTTGTAAGTAATCTAAAATTTCATTTCCTGCCATTACTGTAAGCATATTTTTTAAAAAGTAATTCATTTAGAAATAAAACCTTTTAAATACATTTTTTCATTAGTTTTCTGCCTTTCTGTCTTTATTTAATTTGTATTCATCTACTCAGTTTTATTGATTTTTTTTAGCCTTAGTTTTATTTTTCAACTCTTATCCTTACCCTTTTTAAATCTGTTTATTTTAACTATTTGTATTCTTAATTTTGATGCTTTAACGTATTTTAATTGCACATATTTTATTTCTGGCGTGCATTAGTCTTTATTTTATTATATGTTATTCTTATTTAACATTTTTATTATTATTATTTTTAATAATATTATTATCTTCCCCTAATATATCTTGCCATTGTTTTATTTCTGCTTCTTTCTTGTTTTTCAATCCCTGTAAAGCACTTTGGGTTGCCTTTGATTTGTATGAAAGGTGCTATATAAATAAAGTTTGATTGATTGATTTCTTTAGATGACTCTAAGGAGGACTCCTAAGGTTTGGGGTTAGCGTTAGGGTTTGTTTACAGTTAATTATCAAAAGCATCAGCAGCAGCGGTTGATTCATAACAGCACAGGAAACACAGATACATGTGCATGTAGGTGGCTTCTTTTCTGCAGACTCATTAAATCAAGTATGAAGCTACATTTAATCACTACGAGGGACAATGGGGGTCGCAAGTCTTTGCCACCTATATTTTGGGGGTTGTGGTCCGAAAAGTTTGGGAACCCCTGTTTTAAAACACTGAAAACAAAATGGTAAATGGACTTATACTTATAGTGCTTTTCTAGTCTTTCTGACCACTCAAAGCGCTTTTGCACTACTCGTCACATTCACCCATTCACACCACATTCACTCACTGATGGTAGAGGCTGCTATATAGTTAGGGACCATCTGTATTAGCTAATCTCATTCATACACATTCACACACCGCTGAACAACAGCAGGGTTTAGTGTCTTGCTCAAGGACACTTCGGCATGTGACTGCAGGAGAGATCTAACTGCCAACCTTTCAACTGATGGACGACCGACTCTTCCAACTGAGCCACAGCCGCCCAAAATCAATAACAACATTACATAGAAATACTTTTGGTTGCTATTTCACTCTGAAATTATTGAGGCTGGAGATAACACAGTTTGGAGAGTTATGAATCCCCTGTCCGAAATAAATGGACAAATAGAGCAAGCTTATTGTTTTGGGTAATAATTAAATAATTAAAATTAAAATCAACTTGGCTTTTCTTTTCTCCTCTCTGTCACTCTAGTTTCCAGCAAACAGCCGTCACACTGGCTTACCCCCGACATTGTTTTTGTACGTGCTATACATCTCTTTGACTCGTCGGTAGCGGAAGGCCAGCTTCCTCATCCAGTCGACCCCGCCGCGGACGCCCGTAGCCAGGCACAGGTTGGCGCTGGTTGCAGCTGCATGGAAGCCATCAGTTGCAAAACTGTAAGTACTGTCAATAATAATGATATGTTTTATTTACAACATTTGCTCCGGTAGAAGAGAAAGATCAAATGTTTGTTTTGAATATCCAACACCATAAATGTAAATGCAATGTCGTTATATGTGAAACAAAAGCTTTTTTCTTTAACTGATACACATTCATCCGTAAATATGAAGAAGGGTAAACAAACACTTTATTTGTGATTTATCAACATTAAAACCATTTTCACTTAAAAAGTTAAAATTGTGAGGATATTTAGAGATTGTAAAGAGTTAAATCCTCACCCTAAGTCCTGGCCATTGTCGTCCGAGGACACATCATCAATATGAACCTGGTCGCACTCCTGTAAACAAACACAGACAGACACACATAAACACAAACATCTTTAACTTCATCAAGAGTTACAGCAGCAGGTGTACAACAACAAACTCACTAAGACATACTTTGAAAAACTAGAATGATTCACATTTATTTTAAACAGTAAACTAAACCTTTAAAAAATAATCAGCATGCAGCACTTCCAGTAAATAGTGTGTAGTTTCTCTTTGCACCACTAGAGGGCAGTAGTAGTACTTAAATGAATGACAGCCGTTCTCTTTGTAGAAACTTGCAAGAAAAGCTCCAAACCCTTTGAGTTGAACATACTCCTGAAAACTTCAGATGTGTCTGATGTGTTTGTGTCTCACCTCCAGGTCATTGAAGAATAAGTGTGTGTCAGCCAAGTTGAAGATCATCTCCTCCATCCTCAAACCCAGCGTGACCGCCATGGGAGGGTCCTGATGGGAGAAGAAGAGGACACGGCGTGTCATCAGAAATACAACAGGTCATTGTCTTCAATCACTGGGGTAGGTTTTTACTTTCTCTGTCACTTCCTCCATCCCCCGCTAAATAAACTTTCAGTTTTACACACCTACTTCCCCCAAATCCACCCCCCTTCACCCAACTCCCCCTCCTTCCAGTTGGTACACTCCACTCATCAGAGCAGATGCTGACAGACAGGTTGCACTTGTTCTGTCCCATCAACATTCCTCATACTTGGTCTTGGTTGGTGTTTGTGTGTCTGTGTGTCTGTGTGTGTGTGTGTGTGTGTGTGTGTGTGTGTGTGTGTGTGTGTGTGTGTGTGTGTGTGTGTGTGTGTGTGAGAGAGAGTGTGGAGGGGGGTTGCAGAGAGGATGAGTGTGTGTTTTTATGTGTGTATTAAAGAGTGTGTAACCTCAACGAGAGATGCTTGGAGTGTATGTGGTATGTGAATGGTTTGTGTGTGTGTGTGTGTGTGTGTGTGTGTGTGTGTGATAGAGAGTGTTTGCGCTGCCAGCTCAGGGCTCAGCTGCAAAAACCATCATCAGTGATAGGTCAGAGAGGGATGACAGCTTGCAGCGCGATTCGCTGACGCCGTCAGACGACCAGAATAGAAAGAAAGTAACTGAAAGGAGAGTGAAAGTGAGTGAGCGAGGCAGAGAGAGAGAGAAAGAGAGAGAGAGAGAGACAGAGGGGGGGGGGGAAGAGATTGACAGAATTTCTGACTGTGAGAAAGTGTAAAGAAACAGAGAGTGAGTGCTCTATTATGTTCTCCAAAACTTAACAGCCATTAAAAACCATAGCTGCAATTTTTTTTTTTTACAGCGTTTCTTTTCCTGTCCCTCAGAAACCAAAGGCGCTGGAGTTTGTCTGTCAGGTAATGATTATGTTGGCTGATATCCAGAGGAGCGTCACGGACATCAGAGTGTGCTGAAATGAGTTACCTCTCTTCATGATGTTTTATTTGGCTTTTTTTCAACACCAAAGAAAGCTGAAGTATTTTTTTTCTGCCATATTCTTCTCCAGAAAATGTAATCGAACACAGATAAGTGGAAATATTTAAAGGGAAGCTGGAAACAATTCCAAGTCTCATTATGATGATTATCTTTGATTTAAATAACTCCAACAGATCAGTGTGTGAAAGATGTGCCTTCTCATTAAAAATGGGAACACTGTAAAAAACCCATAAACCCTTTAAGCCTCTATGAGAGCTGCACATGGGTCTTGTAGTTGCTATGTCAACACTGTAAACACTATTTTGAGCGAGGTGTGAACAGACACAGCTGCCACTGTATTTCTTCAGGGCACTGGTGGCAGATGAGGTGAAAAAATGCTTGTAAAATTATTTTAGGGGCAGGTATTCGACCCCCATCTTATCTTTTTTTATGCTAATGCTAGGTCAGCTTACACTGACTTAAGCGACCTAAGATTACCTCGAGGTTTTTAAGATCCTGTGAGGAGTTTGTAGCTGCTGTTATTATTTTGTTATAACATACTACTTGCACATGTACAAGAAAAAATCTGCCTGATCTTATTTGTCCATTGGGGGCATCAAAGTCAAAGCAAACCAAAAGTTCCTTACTGCAGCTTTAATAAAGATCAATATTTTAAGAAAACTCATAACTCATTTGACATATTTCACAAATGTAAGTAGTTATTTCATTGAAAGGAAAAAGAAGTATTGCACACATTTCGTTCTCTTGATATTCAATATTTCTTGATCGTTAAAACAAAAAAACCCAAGTTGAATTACCTAAAAGGATGCCCGTGTTCTTGTTTTCATACACACACAGAAATTTACAACTCAACAGGGCATTTTTTTATAGCCATTCAATACCAAATGCCAAACATTAAATTCCACGGCCGCAGCTCAAATAGGAAGTACATCAGTGCCCACAAACTCGATCTGTAAAACGCCTGGGCTTAGAACGCTGCGTGCAGTGCCAGCTTTTGTTCAGCTGCCAAACAAGAACATCAGAACGGACTCTGCAGGCTGCAGAGCGGGAAGCAGAGCGTGCACAGGGCAAGGCTGGTGGTGGCCTCTGCGGTGCCCATAGGAAACAACGTCACCCAATAAAAAACCTGCAGGCTCGGCCACATAGGAAGATCCAAGATCAGAGCCAGGAGCTGTTAAACAAAGGGGACTATAACACTGTGTTTAAAGACCACCAAATATGTTTACAGTGACATCTGGAGCTTGTGTCAGTGTGACAACTCAGATGTTAGATTGTGATGAACTGATGTAAACATTTGTTATCATTTTTGGGGTCGTCTTCATTAATTTACCAAAACATTCCTCAAGTATTTGAAGTAAAGTCAGAATATACTGAGGGAAACTGAGCTAAATAACTATACCTCTGTACGTCAGTCATTTCAAAGTAAAGGCGTGGGTTTGTTTTCAGAGATAGAGTTTAAAGCAAAATATTATGTTAAATATATATATTTTTTAACCTTTATTTAACCAGATGAGACCCATTGAGATCAAGACCTCATTTACAAGGGCGACCTGGCCAAGAGGTCAGCAGCACACGTCAAAAAAAAGATAGCACAACTCAACAGCATGGAGCATATGTACAGACAGTATGTAGGGGCAATCAATAATTTAAAAGTGCAACTTATTTTTATATAAAGTGCAATTTGTGATTACAAAACAACATTTAAAAACACAGGCACTGTTCTGGGGTCTTTCATTTAAGATGGACCCAAAGGCATTCAGTGAGATAAGATCTGACAGATTCAAATCCTTCTGGAGGAAATTGTCATATTATGAATATTAGAGCTGTGTTATAGAAGAAAATAATTAGATATTTAGAGAATAAAGTCAGAATTATATCAGAGCAAAGTCATCATGTTAGGCTTAGGATTTTACTTTGGAGGTGAAGACCAGAACAGAGCAGCTAGCCGCCTGCAGCCTGAATTAAAAAGAGGAAAATGGAGCTTCTAGGTTTCATCAATAACTGAATAATCAATCTTTCAGCACATCAGTAAGCACCTGAAGCTTTGCTAAAGAAAGGCAGACTGTGCTTGCCACTGTTGCCGCTGCTTGTCCTCAGCTTTGGAGTATAACTTCACAAGATGATCCACTGTTTGCATTTTAGAGCAGGTAGCTGTCTGCCCTTCTGATATGCTCCTGTATGTTATTTAAAATTTAAATTAATCATAACCTTTGATAACAAACTCTTTCTCATAAAATTACAACTTTTTTTTTACCACAAAATTACGACTTTATTCACCTTAATTTACGACTTAGTTCTTTTAAAAAAGGTGATATTTCTTTATTACTTTACTACAGACTGGAGTTTGGATGAGGACTGGTTCATCATAAAGACTTTTGCACATGGAAAGACTGACCGAGCTGCTGAAGACTCTGAACTTGACTTCATGTCGTTGGTTTGTGTCCTGTATGAAGAGAATTGATGCTACTGTGGGGATTAACCACTGGACACCAGCCGTCTGGGCTCACGTGATCTGAACTTTGGTACAAAAAAAAGGCATTTGACGCAGAGGTTGCACAAAAAATGGAAAAAGTTTGATCTGTTTGTAAATTTGGAAAGAGACTAGTTTGAATGAAGAAGATGCAAAAGGAAAATACTTTGCCAAAGACTCATGGGAATATATTTTTAGCATTTTTATTTGAAATGAAAGTAGGTTGTTTTTTAACCATTTAGCACTCAAGCGCTTTGTTTATTTTTTTAACACTGCAATTCCTTTGTTTTCAATTTACTTCTCTAGTCTCCTAAATTTACAACTTCAATCTCATAAATTCTGAGCTTTTTTATGGTAAATTCCCACATTTTATCTCAAAAATGTATGACTTTTCTGATCATTCCTTTCACATTAAGATTATCATCGTCTGAATTTTTTTTCGCTTTCCAAACAAACCTAAACAAAGACGTGAGATTCTACTTTTTTAAAGCTGTGAATGGTTTCTGCAGCTCTTCCTAAGAAAGCTGCACACTGACCTCACAAGCTCCAAAAATCACAGCTGCCTGGATGAAGCCTGTGAGTCACAGAAAAGGGTAAAAAAGTCCACAGACGACTCGCTGCAGGAATACTTGTGGGGATTATCAAGAGGATGAGGTTTCAGTCATAAACCCACCATTTGGCCACTTTTGACTTATTTTTTAAAAAGTTGGACCTAAGTGAGGAGATTCATCAGCCTTCATTCAATCAGCATCAGACCCGTGTTATCCCAGCTGTAATCTGGTTCTCCACTTTAGCAGACCCAGAGAGGATGGAGGGATTTACCCTGACTTAAAATACAATAATAACAAACAAGTGAAGGCAGCATGATGATCTTACCTTGCCGTATTTCTGTGCGTAGGAGCCTGTGAGCAGGGAGTGGAAGACGATGATTGTCTCGTCGAGGTCCCACACGAACACCCTCTGCAGGAGGAAAAAAAGGGACACGATGAGAAACACAAGCATCCATCTTTTTATTCAGATTTATGTGTGGTCCAAACTCTCCTCTGCTGTGTTTTGGGATCAAGTGGATGAAATCAAAGAGAATACCACTTATCCTCTGAGATTTAAACGGGATATGATCAGTTGCGCTGTCAGCGGGTGTTTTCTGGTCCCTTACCTCCAGGTCGCTGTCAGGCGGAGGGGACGGGTTGTTTTTGCGGCCTCGACCTCGCGACTTGGATCCCCCGCTCCTGCAGGCTCGGTCGTCCAGTTCTTTGATGGGCGTGGAGGGGCTTTGAACCGTATCGAAATCCCCTGAGAGTGCATGCAAACAGAAGATTTGAAACCTTTTTAAAATGTGGAACTATCAAATGTTGCTCTCGGACTATATTTACTACATAAAAGCAACAGTAATGACGCGGTTTGAGCCGGTCCCACAGGTGCTCTGGAGTTGTGTTCACCTCAGGAAAAGCAATAAGTCAAACTTTGTGCGGTAATAAGCCATCTTGTCAGCTTTAATAATTCAAGGTAATTGGCACTGCAGATCAACTGAAACACTACCGAAAAAATAAACAGAAGCAGCTCTAGTTTTCTGACTGATTCACGATAACACAGCATGTCCAGATTTAACCGAGGAGCTCCACAATAAATTAGAAAAAGTTAGGAAATCTGATGCTGCTCGCAAAGATACTGTACATACAGAGTTCTGCAGGAGCACACACACACACCCTCCCTGATGCCATATGCTCCCACTGCTGTGTGGTAACTAGAACCAGACGCTAAGCTTCGGCTCGCATATTGTTATGTCTCAATCAGGGAGGGAGGGCGGGAGAGAGAGGGGGAGGATAGAGACACGAAGAGACACAAAGAGCATGTGAGCGACAGAAAAAACAGATACGAGCTGTGACTGGAAGAAAAGAGTGAGAGGGAAAGTGGCAGCAATGGAGAGAGAGAATGATAAGCTTCCTCTGTGACAGCCAATAGAAACCAAAGAAAACTGTCAAGAGAAGAAGAGAGAGTTATTTTTGTTTATGTTGGCACATTCTGACTCTTTATGGGTTCTATTCTTTACAAAAGTGCAATATTCAACATAACTTCAGGCTAATCAAAGCCTCAGAGGCTAATGTAAACACGGGCTCATTCTCCAATTAGCTCGTGTGATGCCAGGTTACTATGAGAACAGCTTTCTGTGCTTCATCTCAGCTGAAAAAGAGTTTTGAACTCAGTTACCCAAACTGTGGTATTTTCATCTGGAAAAAAACCCACGATGATGGAGCCAGTTTCAGGAAGAAATTGATGAAAACGCAGACATTTATTTGCATATTTCTAACTCTAACCTGGGTGGAGTTCAGCAGCCTGTCCCGTCATGGCAGGAGTCGGATCCTGCAGCTGGTAGGCCGCCGTGGAGCCTGTGCCGTCTACACTGTTTGAGGTCATGTAAGTCCCGTAAGTGGACGCGGAATAATACTGGGCATACTGGTTTTGGCCAAACGTCGTGTACGAGGGATAATCCTGCAGAGAAGAAGAATCAAAACAATGGGCTTAATAAAGAGAAATGAGTGAGACAAAAGAACAAGAACAAGACAAAAAAAAAAGTGTTTCACTTCTCTGGAAAGGCTCTTTACTCACTTTTGAAGATTTTACAAGCCTTCCCTCTCATTTCTCTAATCTTTGATTCCTTCAGTCCTTTATTTTATACCTCTGAAACAATTAAAGCCTTGTGTCGCCGCTCTTTACTGACCCACAGGAGATGGGCGCTTTTACGAGTCAGCTCTCTAAACCTGTCACTACATCCATCTCTACAAGTCCTTGTAAACTGCAGCGCACCACATGAATGCACTTACACACACATGCACAGTTTGGTGTGTATGCATGTACACAAAGACTCGCTGTCTATCAGTCCCCCGCTCTCCCCTCTCTGTCTTTGCTGTTAAACTCATACACACACTATATTCGTCTAAATCCGCCCACACAAGCCAAACCTTGACTTTCTTCCTGTAAACAGCCACATCTATCACAGCGGGACAGTAAAATCCCCTTTAAGAATTTCACTGCCACAATATAATTCATCATATAGACATGGAGAAATATTCAGAACAAAACGCTCTTTCACAAAGACTGATCATCTGATTCTGTCCCCGACTTTGTCTCCGCCATAACGTCAAAGTGGAGTGAGTTTTGATTCCTGAAGCAGCTCAGAGTGAGGGAAAGCTGTGTGGGAGCGTGACTGTAAAACCACTCCATCACAACTCCACAGCACAAAATCCCCTAATTTAGTTTGAATAGGTATTAAGAAAGTGAATCACTTACTCAGAGCGAACCCCCCTGAGAAGGAGGGCTCTCTTATTAGCCTGGGAAAGTGTTCACTACTCTCAGTAAGACTGGGACAGCAGTCATTTAAATCAAAGATCAGGACAGTATCCAGACGGTGAAGTACCTGCTGTGTGGCAGTGTAGTTGGCGGGGTTGGACACTGAGTTGTTGGTGGCGTAGAGGCCTGAGGAAGGAGTGAAACTGGAACCTTGGGACACAAAGAAGACGACCAATCAGACGGCAAACATTGTAAAGTTAAAGTAAGAAACTTTTCTTTCTGACATTTACAGTAAGAATATGAAGTAGTCACACTAACCTGGCATCTGGTAGGGGGAGTATGCAGTCTGTCCGGGCTGAGGTGTGGTAAAGCCGGGGCTGTAGCTGAGGCCGGTCTGCAGGGGGGACTGACTCTGAGCCAGGCCGCTCTCTGTCTTAATGCCTGGCAGCATCACACCCAGGTCTGACACACACATAAGAAAAGAGAGGACAGAATATGAAACAGTGTAACAAAGTGAACTAATCTAATTTTATATTTGACTTAAATAGACACAATTATGCAGAAAATCTTCATTTGGAAACATTTCTTATATATCTAATGTGTTTTAGATTTCTAGTTCCTAAAGGTCTGGTTTTATATCACTGTGTGCCTTTAAGTGAGTTTGTTGTTACCATAGGTGGACAGTCCGTACGCCTGTCCTGACTGGGCGTACGCGGTGTAGACAGTAGACTGCTGCATGCTGCTGAACTGGGGCTGACCAGCGTACGTGGGCATGGGGGGAGCTGCTGGTGTGGAGAGGATGTGAGGGTACGGCCTGAGATGGGAGACACACGACAGGTGAGGGAATGACAGGCACATGTTGCAGAATATCAAAGGTGGGTATTCAAGGAAGGAGATTCAACGACGTGAACATTCAGACTTACTTGGATGGATAGAGCGGAGGGGAGTACTGACTGGCTGAGCGAGGGCTGTATCCACTGCTGGTGATTACTAAAAAATTTAAAGAGTAAACACAAACAACAAGTCAAAACATTGTTACAATGGTGTCATCTATGTATGTCCGAATAAACATCGTCATTCTTGTTAGTCGGCACCAGAATGACTGATCAGTTCAACAAAATATTGATACTTTTGTTGCTGTAGGCCCAAAATGCCAACTGAAGCTCTAGTTAATGGCTACTGCCATAATGATATAAGCTCTACTACCCGGACGTAAACAAGCACAGGTGACAGATGGCATCTCGTGGCGTGGTGCAGTTTGGCATTATTTTGAACTAAGAAACAGAGATAAGGTTGTATGTTATGGAGCCAAAATGATGACTTTAATGTTTGGTATTGAAAATAACATTTGGCATTGAAAACACACCATGAAACTGAAAAAAGAAACATTGGCATTGAAACACTTGGATTGTGAAAAATTTGAATGGCATCAAAACAGATATTGGCATTGAAAACGTTTCACTGAAGTTAAAATCACAGACATCAAATGTTATATTATTTAATTTCTGCCAATTTTTGAGAAAGAGTAGAAAAGCTTTATTGATGTTTGATGTTTTGGACAGATCTTATTTTTATATTATTATTATTATTAGTAGTAGTGGTAGTATTAGTATTAGTATTATTAGTATCATATTATTTTTAGCCTGTACATATTAGTCATGCCTATTGTTGATGTTATTGTTATTGTTATTATTATTATATATATTTTTTTATTTGTATGCCTTATTCTTATGCCTTTGCACAAAGAGAGCACAGTTTACCAAGACAAATTCCTTGTGTGTTCTAGCATACCAGGCCAATAAAGCTGATTCTGATTCTGATCATAATATCAATAAAGCTTTTTTTTTTTTAATTAATGAATTGATTGATTGAACATTTGTTAATAATACAATGACAAACACTACAGACATGTGCTCAAACAAATCCAAATACCCTGATAAATAAAAGACAGTAGAAAAAATAACACAAAAACAGGAATGGGACACGCCCTCATAGCCCCTCCCCTCAAACCCTCCCCTACCCTCCACGCCAAAACAATGCCAAAAAGTTGAAAATTGAAAAAAAACTGCATTCAAAAAAGAAAAACATAATCGAAAAAATAAACTGTCATTGAAAAAAAAGTGACATCAAAGAAATACAATATGATTGTCATTCAAAAACATATTAGAATGCTAAAATTGCTAGAAATTAAATAATATAACATTTGATGTCTGTGATTTTAACTTCAGTGGAACGTTTTCACCTGTTTTGATGCCATTACAATTTTTTACAATACAAGTGTTTCAATGCCAATGTTTCTTTTTTCAGTTTCATGGTGTGTTTTCAATGCCAAATGTTATTTTCAATACTAAACATTAAAGTCATCGTTTTGGCTCCATAGTATGTGGACTGGTTGCGTAGTCAGCACATGTTGATTTACCTGCAGATTCTATAATCCTGTGTTTAGCCATAATTTACCTTTAGGCCAGTCAGTCAGTCACTTGCTGATCTCAAGTGTTTGTATTTGTGCAAAGTTTATTTTAAGTGTTTTGGTTTCACTCTTGTAGATGGAGATGTGTCGTCCGTACCCACTGCATATACAGTCAACAGTGTCAACTCAAATCTTCTGTTTCTTCCACATGTAACAAAAGAGAGCGGCAAAGTTTAAGGTCTCTGTAAGTTTGAGTAAAAATTCTCCTCCACTAAATATAATTTGAAGCATTCTGAGTGGCGGGAGGCCAAGTTCTCCCTCTTCAGAGAGCACACAGCCCTTACAGCGGGCCTCTTAGTAAAACACAATGTCTGTTTGTGGTCATTGAGATGTCAGAGCTCAACACTGACAAACCACCCGCTGCTTCCAAACCCTCACTGTGTGTGTTGCTTAATGGTTTTGTGTGTCAGTGTGAGTGTGTGTTTTAGGCTTGTTTGTGTGAGGCTAAAAAAAAAAAAAAAAAAAAAGACAAGTGTAGAAATGTCTCTCCCTCACTCTCATCCCTCTGCCAGCCTTTGATGACGCAACTCAAGGACAGGCAATGCTTCATAGGATTAAAGCTTTCAGCGAGCCTACTGCTGAGCTCAAATGGATGATGTTGTTTGTGTGTGTGTGTGCAACACTGAGTCAGGAGAGTTTGTGTTTTTCCCCTCACCAGATGTACATGAGTGTGTTTCTGTGGGATGTGTGTGTTACCTGAGCCTGCGTATGTGTCCAATACCGTGTCGCCTGTCGTGGTGACTGTGTCGCTGTTGTTCATAGGCTCTGTTTTCACTTAAAGGAGATGGAAGAGGGTTAGTGTTAGGGGAGACAAGTCAGCAAGTATCATCACACAGTCACACCAAAACAAAATCTAACTACCATGCAGTTTGAGTGAGGGAGCAGATGTTGCATACAGGATTCCCACATTTATTGATACCAGATTCAACCATGACCTAAAGGTTTTATCTCCACATGGTGCTCCAACACTATCTTTTTGTTAATGCCCAGAACATTTATTGAATTCCACAAATTAGAACAAAAAAAGTTGGTTGGTTAGTTAATGGGAACTTTGCAATAAAACTCCACCAACACTGAAATAAATTCACAGTTTGATCTGGTGAGCAAAGAACACTGCACAGCAAACCAAAGTCACTCCAGATCTGGTCTAAGAATGGACAAAATCAAAGAAAAACCAAGTCCTTAAGGATAAAACTGTATGAAATCTGGCCTTGGATTCACACACATGCACCTCTGTACCATAGTCCTTGGAGCCCGAGGCAGGGGGCGGGCTGCTGCAGCCCAACAGCCAATCAGCCGTGTTTAGAACTGTCATGTTTTCACCTGAAGGGGTGCAAGGTGGGAAATGATGAGGATAAGAACCAAATACCAGTCTCAGGTATTTAATACATAGTTGTCATAACTTTTAAAGTATAAATTTGTATTTGAGAAGTCTGACATTTTGGAAAATATGCCTTTATGGTTTCCTACTTCTGATTTAGTGAGGTCAAAACAACTTTCATGTCTGTATGTCAAGTAGAGGCTACACCACTGAGATATTAATGAAGCTTGGCGTTTCAAATGAGGGGAAACAAACAGCTAGTCAGCACGGCTAATCCTGAAAGTTAAACTGCCAACCAGTGTGTTCCCGTCTTGGTCGAGGCATGACGGCTGTCTAACATGAGTCTGGTTCTGCTCGAGGTTTCTGCCTGTTAAAAGGAAGTTTTTCCTCGCCACTATAACTAGCTAAATATTGCGAGGTGCAATGCTCATGGTGGATTAAGGCGGGTTAAGACTTACCCTGGCTTTAAATTGGCTCTCTGTTCATAATTTAGACCTCCTATGTTTTTAAAAGCGTCTTGAGATAAGGTTTGTTGTAAAAATAAAGATTGATTGATTGATTGATTGATTGATTGATTGATGATTTGCTAATCATTAGCAAACACTACAGGAAGTCACTCTTACCAAAAAAAATATAACAACTACTTGTTGCTTTTATCTCTTTTTCTTTGGATTAAAGCCACAGTATGCAATCTAGGGTGTTCATTTTTTTTCTTTTTTTTTTTAAATTTGTGATTTTAGTGACAGACAGATGTGCAGAGGATCAATTAACAACATTATACACAACACATGACTCTGAACAGCAGAATAACTGATAGAAAGCATACTGGTAGAGAGTTGATGGTATTTCAACAAAGTTCAGATGACTATTGTAAGACAATAATAATAATAATAATAATAATAATAATAATAATGGATCTTGGAGCGATTGAAAAATTGTCAGTTCAAAATTGAGGGAGTAAGAAAAACGAATAAGCAAAAATAAATAAATATATAAATAAATAAATTGAAGGGGAGAGATATAGGAAAAACAAATAAGTAAATAAAAACATAAATAAAAAAAAGTAAAATAAAACAAAAGAAGGGCACCCCATGTACCGATACACACAGGCACACAACACACACACATTCAAACGCACATACACACGCACACAAGAGCACACGAACATAAGTATAGAGTGTTAATAAGTGAGCTTCAGATGTGCTGAACTAGCCAGGCTAGCTGTTTTCCCTTATTTCCAGTCTTTATGCTAAGCTAAAGCAAATCATCTCCTAGCAAACACAACACTGAGATGTTATGACCTTGTAAAGTATCTCAACAAAACAAACAATCACAAAAATATGAGTGGACCTGTTCAACATGTTAGCATTGTAAATGAAGTCTTATTCTGAACATAATTAAAACTCCTCATCTGTGAACATCTGAAAACTCCATTTAACCCAGGACAACTTCATTAGTTCCCTCGGGCAGCAATACAACCCATGTGACAAGCCTTAATGAAGATAAATGAGTTACTATGGAGATGGCCCGTGGGCCTGAGCTCCGGCTGATGTCAGGTGAGGGGAATGTTGGGTATGTAGTTTGTTTTGGCTGTGAGCATGTAGTCCCAGCTCTGCCTGGTTTAACCATTAACTGTGAGCTCATCAAAAATGATTTAGCGTTCTCTAATATGGTCTGAGTCTCTGTAAGTCCAGTCTGAGCCCGGCTGTTTCTGAGACTCCACGATTGGTAACACATCAAGCTGACTACAATAGAGTATCTCACTTTTTCCATTACAACTCTATTAAAAAGTGGTTTCCATCGCCTGTTAAATCAGTGATAGATCAAAAGGACCGACCACAAGGAAAGCACTTACATCCCGTTCTAGTAAATCAAACTGCCTTGTCAAAAGTAATGCAGCTGACAGACAACAAAAGACCGGGGGTCGAGGGTGAAGCAGAAAAAGATGAGAAGACGGAGAGGAGAGAGGGGAAAGGCATAAAAAGAGGACACAGAGGAGAGGGCTTGTTGGTGTTGACAGCTTAGAAAGCGGTGATGCTTTAATGCTCTTGTAGAGGAAATAGTTTCCAGTGGGATTTTGGGCTCTCTCTCTCACATACACACACACACAGACACACACTTTGCCAAGTGGTTAGTGGAGGAGAGTAGAAGTGCTTCGCCGTGTGTTTACACACATTCTCCAGCGGTTTACCCAAGGTCTCATGCCAACCTGGGTGTGTGTATGTGTGTGTTTGTATATGAGTGTATCCTTCTGTCTGTGTAAGTTCCACAAAATGAACTTATCTTTGCATGTTGAAAAAGAACACCAGATGACTGATGAGTTTGCAGCTGATTTCTCTACATGACATTACACTCAAAGTGGAATGATAAACCTCTGCTGGAGCAAATCTTGATGTCACGAGTCACTCCAAAACAAGAAACAAACATGATTTATATATGAAATAAAGTAGAGCAGCCTAGGTTTTTATGCTGCAGTTTATAATTCAACCTAAGAAATCAAGTTAACCTTGACAAGTTAAGGTGCAATCTTGAACAGTTTGGCTTCATTGTGACTGTCTTGACTTAAGAGGAAATTTCTCACTCTTTCCCTGCTCTTTATTATTTTCTTAAGTTCTATTTTTAGTAGCATTTTTGTCTTCATTGGGGTCAGAGAGAGGGGGAAGACATGCAGCGAATGGTCAAGTCCAGAAGTCGAACTAGTGGCTGCTACAATGAGGACTAAAGCCACTGAATATGGGGCGCAAGCTTGAACCACAAGGCCAATTACGCCCCCTTGCTATTAGTTTTGAGTGAAACAGATTACAGCACTAAACAGAAAAATTAAGAACTAAAAATATTGAGGATTAACCTTATTCAGCTTTTTTTTTGGAGAGGACATTGATACCACTTTTAAGTAATCATGGGGTACGCTTGAAGCTGAAGGTAGCTGCCAGTTAGCTTATATTAGCATAAAGATTGGAAACATAGGGAATGTGCAAACCTGGCTCTGTCCAAACTAAACAAAATGTTCTTACCTGAAACTTTTACGACTCATTCATTGGCCTAAATCTTATTTTAATAAATACAAAAAATGTATTATGTTACCTTAAGAGAGAAATAGGCTAGCTGTTCTTCCTTGACTCTAATCTGTTCGCTAACAAAACCCTGTTAGCTAGTACTAGATGGATATTCATATTTATGACACTGACTCAAGAGTTATGTCATTTTTCTTATCAAGCTCATGACAAAAAAAGAAAATTAAAGTATTTAGAAAAAGAGAGTGCACAATTTTTCTATATGCATAAAATCAATAAAATGTAAGTGCATAAAAATGATGCAGCCCAAAGTGCTTCACAACAAAAGAAGATAAAAAAGAGAAAATGGCTGCAAAGTAGTTTAAAATAAATCGAAAATATTTAAGTCAATAGAAGTCAGTCAAATAAATTAAAACAGTAAATTGAAGGAAAATAAAAAAATACCCCAAATAAAACTATTTATAAGTCAATAAAAACTTTGACTCAACCCTTTAATCACTCTGAATTAAAGGTCTTAATGTCCTAAGTTTCCTTATGAAACTGTTTTTTCCATCCCAGAAGGGGGCTGCATCCTTTATAATGTTAGGAGGTATTTGATTCGGTTACAATATCTTAGAAGATGGTTCAATAATCTAGCTAAAGCTTCATCACAACATGCAACGTCATGACCAAGTGTAGCTGCAACCATCACAACAATCAACATTACTGCAGGCTGAGCTCATGATGGAAATAGATGCTACCAGAAAGAGTTACACAGCTGCATAGAAACTGCACATTACAGGAAGGCAGTTTGACGTCAACAAGAGTTTGTTGCTGCACCTGACTAACACAGAAAGCCAAGTCACTACACAGTTTCTCAAGTGTGCCAGCTCACCTCCTGTCCCATTGGTGGTGATGGAGGGGCTGCCGAGGTTGTTTTTGTCCAGCTTGGAGCCTGTCGAATCTCCACCTCCCACACGGTTATGAGGACTGGCTAGGTCCTGCATTTCCATAGACCTGCAGAGGGGGGGGAGGGAAATGAGATGAACTGCGATTTCTGAATTCTGCTGAATGAATAGCAGATCAACAATAATATGCTCTCACAGCTGGGAATCTCCCACCTCTATATATTACGCTGAGGTCTCACTGAACGCACTCAGTGACGTATCTACACACACACAAACACACACTCTCACACACACGGTCGTAAACTTCATGCTTGTTCATACCAGTTAGCCTACATGAGCATGTGTTCAGAGGTGTAAGACATTGTCGGCGGGCCTGCTGGCTCAATGTGCGAGTATGTGTGTGGATATTTTGTGTGTGTGTGCGGGTGCACTTCAGGGCTCCAATACAAGCCCACAGCCTGCCAGCATGCTTTGGTTTTTACAATGTGTTCCACATGCATGACTGGGATGAAGCAGCACAAAAGGTGGTAAAGTGAGAGTTTGTGTGTGTGTGTGTGTGTTAGTGTGCGAGTAGAGATGGAAGTAGAAGTAAATAAACTCATCCGTGCAGAACGAAATTGCATATTTACATTGAGAGTGTGTCTCTTCCTGCTCTTCTTATTCAGCCTCAGTGTTTATTATTTATTTGGATGCCTATTGCCATGGCTACAACTACCCTCTCTGGCGTCTATAAGCCCCAATGAATATTAAAAGAGGGACTAACACCATCCAACAGAGACTGTATATAAAGAAGTGGATGATTCTTCTTGGTGTCGGAAGTGTAGCCTAAAACCTGCATTCTTTTAATGTCCAGCAGGGGGCCACTGCACTCAAGTCTTAAATCTTAATCTATATAAATGAATAAGTAACCGGGGAGCCGTTGGCCTAGCAGTCTAAGCGCGCGCCCCATGTACAGAGGCTTTAGCCCTCGTCACAGAGGTCTCAGGTTCGTTTCCAGCCTCGACCATTTACTGCATGTCTTCCCCCACTCTCTACTCCCCACATTTCCTGATTTCCTGTCTCTCTTCAGCTGTCATAGGCGAAAATGCCCGCCCAAAAATAAATAAATAAATAAATAAATAAATAAAAAAATAAATAAATAAATAACCACATGCATACTTGGTTTGACACCTTGGTTAATAATTCAAGCCTTATTCAACACAGCATGATGTCAAGTTTGTAAATTAAGGTCCCAACATGTGGCTATTGGTTAAAAAGTCGCTACCAAAGCAAACTTTCAACCAATCCTTAAGATGCATGGTTACATTTCCAACCTTGCTATAAAATATGGTCACTTCTGGCTAGGGTTGCAAAATCCAGTGAATTTTCAAAGTTGGAAACTTTCCATGGGAATGAACGGGAATTTATGGAAATGAATGGGAATAAAGTATTAATTTACTAAATTGAAGGTTGGCTCTTAATAGGGAACCTAGGCAGAGCCCAGGAAGAGCCCAGGAAGAGCCCAGGAAGAGCCCAGGAAGAGCCCAGGAAGAGCCCAGGAAGAGCCCATTGCCTGAAAGGGTTAAGCAAAAATGTAGAGGCTAGGCTTGAGAAGCTTGAGGGAAGATGCTTTTTTTATTTGCATGTTGAATGGGACTTTTTAGGAGGGAGAGCGGCTCTTTTCATTTAACATTTTGATTGGGACTTTGATGGGATTACATTTTTGTTCATTTTTGAATGGGTTGGGTCGGGGAGATGAGTAATATTTAACTCGACATTCATGTTTTTTTTCTTCAATGAAAGACTTGATTGTTCAATAAAATATTTAACACTTGATAAAGTTCTACTTACAAATGAATCTGTTTTAATTGTATTATTTTGAATGGATGGATCAAATTACCCTCAATTCCCAGTTAATTCCCATAATTTCTATGGAAAGTTTCCAAAATTCACCAGCTTAACTTCCTATGGAAATTTACTGGAAGCTTTCCATAAATTACCTGAAGTTTTCCACCCCTTTGCAACCCTACTTCTGGCCCCCCCAAAAAGATGGTGATGGCTTAAACTCAAAACATGTAGCACACAAAGCGTTCAACCACATATACATAGAAGCCATTTTTCTCTGATGTCACCCTCAGGCCGGGAAGTTCAAATCCTTTAATGACGTTGTTCTCTTATTACCCTGGAGTTAGACACTAAGACAAATTGTAGTTGTGTGATTGCTTCCCACTTCATTAGTGAAAAGACAACAAACACTGGATATCTGAAGGGACACTGACGTATTGGAAAGGATGAAGAAAATGTACATGGACTCTAATTATGCTCTTTTAGTCTTCAAAGAGCTTATACACTTCATGTCACATTCACCCGTTCACACACAGTCAAATACTGTTTGGCAGAGGCTGTTAAATAAGTTCTTCCTGACGATGCTGGGTATGCAACTTTGGAGCAATTTGGCGTCAGCGTTTTGCTCATGGACACTTCGGCATGTGGGTCAAACTGCCAACCTTCTGACTATTTGAAGACCTACCCTGACACTGAGTCGCAGCCGCCTCGACCTGATAACCCAACCCTGCACAACCATTCCCAAAAAGTGAAGCCAAAACATTCCGAGCTGTCCCCTACGACTGGCTGCAGTATAGATGCCACAAAGTCTGCCTCCTCCATGTTAACAGGTGGAACATGGGTCAAACTAGAAAATTAAAACGCACATCGAATACATTGTTTCTGAAACATGCTTTCTGTCATAGTAGTTAGTTATTATCATGCTGATTTGGTTTCAGTGATCATTTTGGGAGAGGTTAGTTATTTGAAGCTAAAGAGAGGCTTTGTGATGTTTTGGTTAGCATAAAAGGCATGACGTCAATATCACTTCTGTGCATGCCTTGGCTCCTAAATGTGTCGCTGGTGCAATATGTCAGCCTTATTTTGGCTTCTTTCAGAGATGAAGGTGCATCATACATATTTATATACAAGAGGTATGATAACCCATTAACCAACATCAGATAACAGCTAAAGTAAGCATCCAATCACATGTTAGATTACCGTATTTTAATTGCACTTTTTATACATTTTACAGCACAGCATGTTTTGTTTCATATCAACACCTGCACTTTTCTTTTTAGCTCCAACTAGCTGTCTTTTGTATTGTCTTGTATGATGTCTTTTTAATTTATTTTGTTCTATGACTGATGTGTGGGGCATAATATTTTGCCTCCATGTATTCTAATGCGTGTACTTAGAAGTGACAATAAACTGATTTGGATTCTGTTTCTGGTATGGTTTCACAAGTAATTGGAAACACTAGAAAAGGCACAAAAGCGTTGGTTGCATTTGCAAAGAAGTGGTGCAATGCTAACGTTATCAAAAAAGTCTAACCTTCATATATTGGCTAACTTTGCACTACATGTTCACTCTCTATTATTTTTGGAAGTATCATAATGACACTTGTAACCCTAGCTTACTTAAAGCTGGGGTTGGTAATCAGATTTAGATACACTTTTTGTTATACTGGTTAAAATTATCTTTCTGTCCGGATGGTAATCAATACATAATGTGTTCTTAAAAAAGATCGAAAAAGGGGTGCTGGTGGCCTAGCGGTCTAAGCGCCCCACATACAGAGGCTACAGTCCTCGTCGCAGGGATCGCCGGTTCGATTCCCGGCCGGTCAACCATTTCCTGCATGTCTTCCCCCACTCTCTACTCCCCACATTTCCTGTCTCTCTTCAGCTGTCCTATAAAATAAAGGCAATAAGGCCAAAAAAAAAAAAAAAAAAGAGAGAAAAAAAAAACTCTCTATCTACAGCCAGAGTAAACCTGGGAAAACACCAACCAATCCCTGCCTTTGGGAGCCAAAATATGAAACCAATCAAATCCCAACCTGCTGTTCTGCCCGCCTCCTGCGCGTACATTTCCCCTGCAAGCGCTCTCCGTCTCCTGCCTCTGCTTCCCCTGACTCTACTGACTGCCCCCCTCGCCCGACCTCTGACCCGATGAGGTGCTTTGCTCAGGACTGTAGTCCGGATCAGAGTCTAAAAAGCTCTCACCGCTGGGGCTCTGACAAGCAGAAGAATGAATGACATTTAGTAAGTCCTACAGAAAATGTAGATGTATTATATGTATTATAAATTTTCTCCTGATATCGAGTAGGGATAGACTGATTATCGGCCGGGCCGATTATCGGCGCAGATATTCGGCATTTTGACGCATATCAGCATCCTTTTTCAAAAATCTGATGGCCAATAAGAGATCAACTTAACACTAGGTTATTTTGGCTCGAAATTCACTAAATCATTATTTGTTTAAGTTTTCATTTAACTTTCTAAGACATGCTGCTGAGCCAGGGAGCTCCCTGCACTTTTTATTAGAATTTTAAAACAAAGATGTCTATCGTCTAAGATAAAAAAAACCTTTAACATGTTGCAAATCTGAAAAGATGTTTAATAGACAAATGCTTAAAGGCATTTAAACGCAGTTAAGTGTTGGAGTTTGTATTATAAAAAATTTTGACGCCAATATTTTCCCCTTTTTCTGCAAATGAATATCAGCTCCAAATATCGGTTATCAGCCTCCTTCACTATATAATGTTAGCATGACAGCTGTGAGTACTAACAATAGCCATGTTTGTTTGTGTTTTTAACTTTCACTATGATAATGTTTTGGTGTTTTCTTACCGCTGAGCGAGACATGAGTTGACAGTGCGAAACACAAACAATGTGCTGAGGACCGGTTTTGAATCAGTCACGATCATATGGTCGTGAATCAGCGGCGCTCGTGGATGTGAACGGGGGCGTCGTTTTGGAGGAGCTCCGAGGGGAGGCGGGAAGGGGTTAGATGGAGTTCTGAGGAAATGCTACATTCAAATTCATGCTAGTTTTCCATGACTACCAACCCTAGCTGTCTTTGTCTTTTAAATTCAGCAGGACTAAAAGTGCTAAAAGAAAAACAAACATACAGATGTGTTTGATTCCCAGCATTTAAAAAAGTGTTACTTTACAAAACTTGGCAAATCAGTGCAGCATTCGTACTGCAACACATTCTGACATCACTTCAACATGATGTCAGGGGAAAGTGGCCGTTGTGGGAAAATAGTCGATTGGTGACATCATGGTGGCTACAACCACTTCTTATTTACAGAATATAATTTTCAGATATGCACTCTCTGAGGAGAGCACATAAAAGACTCATTTATGACTCCTCATCACTGTTGCCACTAAACCCACATTTTGATATAGCGTTTGGTTGAACACATAGTTGAACAGTGAGACAGTGTGTATGGACAGTACCTCATCTGTATGTGTATGCACATGTGTGTGTGTGTGTGTGTGTGTGTGTGTGTGTGTTCTGACTCAGGCTGCCCGCAGGTTGGTCACACTTGTGCGTTTGTGTGAGACATCAAAGGCCGGACTGACAGAGACGGAGGAGAATTAAACAGATGGGGGCTACCGCTCTCTGTGTATACATGTGTGTGTGTGTGTGTGTGTGTGTGTGTGTGTGTGTGTGTGTGTGTGTGTGTGTGTGTGTGTGTGTGTGTGTGTGTGTGTGTGTGTACTATAAGAAAGTGTATGCAATACATCTGTGTCACGGCCTGGAAGCAGTCCATCTCAGTGCTATGGACTGATAGCATCGCCACACATGACTGCAACCCACAGTCATGACTGACAGGTATAAACATATAGCTTTCAGCAGACGGGACAGACACAGCTTCAGGGTGCAAAAACCAGAGTGTAGAAACATAAACATTATAAATCCACTCTCTCTTTCTGCTTTCTTCTCATAGCAAAACACTCATTCTGCTCTGCTTAACATGTTGAACTGTAAACCATGATCACTGTTTTATCATCGCAGCACGAGACATTGAGTCAAGCTTTATCTTTAAGCACACGCCTACAAAATATCCCCTTTGCTTCCCAATAACAGCTGAAGACTTTCACAGATTATTTTGCTTTTCTTGTTTCTCTCCCACTCGTGTGCTTCAACACTCTTCCTCCATCCTTTTCTTTTGTCTCTCAACAGCAGGAAATGATTCTGTCTCGCCTCCTTCTCCTTTCTTTTTTCTTCTTTCCTCTCTGTTTCGCTCCTCTCGGGAGGCGATGGCAGGAGTTGGTGTTTCATAAACTCTTTCCTGGTTTTTACATTATGTCTGGCCATTGAAGAAATATGCTGCGTTTTACTGAGATGTGCAGCGTATGATGTGGTGAAGGGAGATAAAATGTTAGGACATCAGCCTGAGTTTATTCTCTGTAATCATTTCTGTGATGTTATTCTTTCAAGCTTTTGATGCATTAAAGCTCCAGTGAGGAGTTTTTATCTGTTTTCTTAACAGACTGGAATTAAAAACGTTATCTCTTTGTGGGCCACGACATCAAATGAGACTAATCTACAAGATATATTATTTCTGCTTTATTGTTTTAATGCCTGAAACTGCTGCTGTGGGGTAGCTGACATATGAAGTCATGAATCAGGCATTGCCAAAAGACCTCCATTAATTTCTTCGGCAAAAGTCAGAGTTAATTTTAACAACTATGTTAGATTTAGTCTTTTTTTACCTTTAAAGTTTTAGACACTCCTTTCAGTCAAAACATTGTCTCTCTAAACTCTTTCATTTAGTTGATCAGAAATGTATATCAAGATTGTACCAAGTGTTCAAACCTGCAACATTTCATCCTCTTACACTTTCATTTGTTTAATATCTGGATTCACCTCGAAAATTTTGCACAGTGGGCGTATAGAGCAGGGGTTCCCAAAGTGTGGGTCGGGAACCCCAGATGGGTCGCGAGACACAAATGTTGGGTCGTGAGATGTCTTCCAGATTTTCATTTTTTTTGAGTTATCTGAAAAGAAGTACATTTTACCCATTATAGTAAAAAAATATCCACAAAAACAGTAGCTAAATTTGAAATAAAACCTTGAAAATAGAAAATGTAATGAGTTTTCTGCCTTTTTTGTCACCAGATGACTCCTAAGATTAGGGTTAGTGAATAGATAATTACCAAAAGCATCAGTAGCAGTAGGTTAATTCATAGCAGCACAGGAAACACAGCCACATGCTCATATAGGAGGGCGGATTTTCTGCAGACCAGCTAAATGAAGCCACATTAAATGACTTTGAGGGAACGTAGGGGTCATGAATCTTTGGCACCTATATTTTTGGGGGTCGCAGGCTGAAAAGTTTGGGAACCCCTGATATAGAGGAATCTTTACTCTCGGTCAAAAAACAAAACAATCCCTCTCTGTGGCCACTGTGAATATATATGAGATTTCAAATGAAACACGTATGCGTGTTCATAATGAAAGAGGCTGTATAACACGTGTATGACAGTCTCTTACTCGCTCTGTGGTGACAGGCAGCGTGCTGGACCTACATTCAGCTCACTGCGCTCTCAGCTGTGTTGCCGTTTTGAATGATAAGGATTAGAATAATAAGGAGTTGATGAGAACGACACGTCTGACTACATGGGCTCTCAAACGTATCACCAATCTAGGTTAAATCAAGGCTTTGACACAGAGCTATTAAAGATAATAGCTGCCAAAAATGGAAAACATCAAATATTAACTCTCCTGTTATGTTGCGGGTCAAATGGACCCTTTTAAAAGTCTATTTAATGCAATATATGCCTTCCATACCCGCTAAATGTAGCATAAAAATATGGGCAGCATGTGACAGAAGAGGTGCCTCTTGTTAATTTACTAACATCACTTCAAAAAATAAAGATATTCAAAATTCAAAAATGTAAAATAAAATAAACAAAAATCTATGTCATGTAAGACTATTGTTTTTATATTTAGGGCTTTCCAATGTACATTAAAAAAAGTTTTAACATTAATTTTAATGAAAAATAAGTGAGTTATCCTCATTGAACCATGATCTGTGAGAATTAAAGAACACCATTGGACTAAGTCTTGATTTAAATGGTTAGTAATGGAGTTAAACATTGGATTAAAAAAAATCTGATTGGGATTTTTTGGAGTTCTGACATTTTTGGATAATTGAATATGCCCCGGGTCAAATTGACCCAGGAACATTATTGCTGTTTCAGAGAAACGAACATAACAGGAGGGTTAAACTGGCGTCACCTGACAGTGTTATGTGGCTTTGTTACTGACGTTTATCACAAGAAATGATCAATTAAAAGGATGCAGTGAGAATTTAAACACTCATTGCAGATCAGTGATTTAATTAACACTGCTCCTGTCAGATGACTCAGCCTGTCACAGTAATGCATTGCATGTATTTGAACAGACAGGTTAGATGCACAGTGGGGGAAATATCATGGTTTTTGAATGTCTGACAGTCCACCTCTAACATTTTAGTTTCGTCTTGCTTCGTCAACAAAAACAAAACACACGTTCATCTAAGTTTTTATTATAAGAGATGTATTTGTAGCTCATCGACGTCTCGTCTTTGTCATGTAAAAAAAAGTCTGAGGATAATTGATCGTGATAATCTGGGTTAATGGAATTACGAGTGGCAAGAATTCCCAATGAGTGATACATTGGACTAATAAAAGAAAGCATGATGAAATTTCTCATATTGTCCACAGGGGGCGCCAAAATCCACATAAACCAAAAGTTACCCACAGGTGCTTTAAATTTAAGAAGTGGAAAATATACATCACTCTTTTCACAGGCCAAAGATGACGTATGTAAATGTCTTATTTTAATCCAACAACAGTTTAAAAAGCAACAATACAGACTTTAAATGACTCATGCCGAACAAATCAGCAAATCCTTTAAAAAAAAGTTACAAAACAAAAAAATATTTTGCTTTTTTTTTGTATTTCTGTACATTTTTGTAATTTATTTATTATAGGATCCCTAATGCCTGAAGAGATTAATTTTAGCTCACTCTAAATACAACTGATGAAAGTGCAGCATGACCCCTTGCCCTACAACTGTATCAATAAAGCTTTTCCTCTGCGTCTTTGTGTGCGTGAGTGTGTGTGGTTGCGTGTTTGTGTATGTGTGTGTGTGTGTGTGTGTGTGTGTGTGTGTGTGTGTGTGTGTGTGTGTGTGTGTGTGTGTGTGTGGTTGCGTGTTTGTGTGTGTGTGTGTCAGACACCAAGGTCTTGGGAAAGTGTTGATGACCTCATCACAGCTCGCATCTGCAGTGAAACCTCACCTCTCTGCACCATGAGCGGCAAACTGGGACACACACATAACTGTGCAATAACAACACACACACACACACACACACACACACACACACACACACACACACACACACACACACACACACACACACACTTCTGAAAATATTGTTTGTCATATTATACACACATACACACACACGTGAGCGTACCTGGCGTCCGAAGGGTCTGGAACATGAGATTCACCGTGTGATTTCTTCACCTGCAGAGAAAATAGAGGGGAGGAAACGTTAGTTAAACACACACAAACACACACACTCAGCTACACACACACACACACAGATGATTAAAACCAGTGTTTGTTGGGTCATAAAGCGTCCTCATAAACCAGTGTTTATGGACGAGACAAATTCTATTACTATCGTGAATGTTTTCAATAACAACTAAATGAATTCCCGCTTTTTTGCACATGTAAAGAAAGGAGAGAGAAGCTGCAGCCAATCTCAAATCTGATTTAAAATAACCCCAAAGTAAACACAAAAAATTGCAACACGATGATTTGCATGAAGTTTTCAAATTCCTAAAGCAAGAAGCAGTAAAATGAAGAAATCGCCGTAAATCTAAAGCCGGTGTCTGAGCTTGTAGCCGCCGCCGCCGTGACAGAAGCGCTAACTGGCCCCTAAGTGACAGGTAGAAACTTTCCCTCTTTCACCCGTGACCCTGCTCCATCCTCAGCATTGAGCCCCTTCCTCAACCTCTTTAAGAGTTCAGAGGTCACAGCGGGGTCATGTTAGGTCACAGCACACGCTCTTCACCCTTAAACGGCTCACATTGGGCGTGGACACTAAATCCAGCTCTGACTTTTTGGGAGACATTTGGTCGTGTCAATCACCGTACGCTAGAACTTTTTCCTTCATCATTGCAGGGAAAGAGTAAAAAAAACAGCCACACACACACACACACACACACTGGTTTTTATGTGTGTGTGAGGGTATGCAGAGCTGGACGGCGGAGCAGCGGTTCTCTATTAAAATTCCTCACTCTTATTTGGAACAGGAACTAATTAGGACAGTAAATGCAGGGCGGAGCGAGGGCCAATGTGTACCAGCTGCCCCGTAATCACTGTGTCAACACACAGCTGAGGTGTAGGGCACGCGCGAGGTGCCAAACACACACAAACGCACACACACACACACTAAAAATTCACCCAGACAGAGAATATTCAAGTCATTTGCACATTATCGCAATCACAGGTAAGTACACGGAGAAAGGGCTGAACAGGCAGACGCTACTGCAGGTATGTGGAAACTGGGACGTGTTTGTGTGTGTGTGTGTGTGTGTGTGTGTGTGTGTGTGTGTGTGTGTGTGTGTGTGTGTGTGTGTGTGTTATGGTTTTGATTATAGGATCCTGCAGAGAGCGAATAAGAAGCAGCACTTAGCCGTTTAAGACAGAGTTCAAAGGTGAGCCGGTGCCCTCGTATGGATCACTTTACGCACACATACACTCACTCTACACACACACACACGCACACACTGACTGACTCACTCACTTCATGCACACACACAGGCCACTTTCATGTCACGTTTCATGCTTTACTGAAATTTAACAAGGCTGTCAGTCACGACATCAGCAGCATGGCCGTGAGAAACTGCAATCCACATGTAGCGCACACGCAGGGCCGAGTACAAACGCCAGGGTGTACACACGGCCCGCATGTGCACACACACACACACACACTATCCTGTCTGTTTCTGTCTCAACATGATCTGTGAAAACACAAGCACACGCTGACTTTGATCCTGAAAAGCTTTTATCATCGTGCTTTAATCCGTCACACACTTTCTCTGTGTGGATTTCTCACAGCCTCTCACATCTCTCAGAGCGTCCTGACTTTTATTTTGTTTAACGTATTAAATAAAAAATGTTTTCCACTTCTTTAATACTTTATTAAAAGAGACTTTTCTTCTCTATTTTATAAGATATTTATGATCTAACAGAGCTGCAGTTCAGAGCTTTAAAAATCCCCTTAATGTTTGAATCAGTAGATTTCTATTGCTTGATTTTATAACATTAAGCGTGATCTTCGCTGTTTTTTACAGTAAAAACTCCCAGTTTGAATGCTCATAAAGAAACAAAGGCCCTCCTAAGTGAATCTTAGGTGGCCACGATGCCTGAAGGACCCATTTGTGTCACCTGAGCCTCTTAAATAGGTGACCTCTGACCTGGTTGGCAGGGTGACCGGTCTGGAACACAACCTGCCGGGCCGAGGACTCCCTTAGGGATAAATACAGGTACGCCAGGTAATTAGCACTAATAACAATGATTTATTTAAGGGAATTACGCACAGCTGGGTTTGTGTGGTTACCTATTAATGATAATTATTACCTAATGGATGTAATGCTGATGTGAAGCCTGAATTGAGGCCTAAAGGAAGCAAAAAGGAAACAGTGGATGTGAGAGAGAAATAACCTGAAGCTGTTTTTGTGAGGTTTTCTTGTTTTTTTTTACTCTCATCTAAAGTTTGCTTTAAGAAAACTCATTAAAGTATCTTTAATTTGACATTAAGGTGCGTCATTCTCATGTTTTGTTTCTGTCAAACTGTGACGACCCGACGCAGGAAAAGAAAAGGAGGCTAAAGAAAGCTAAAGAAGAATAGCGCTGTGTGTTTCTGGTAATAACCCAACCCATCTGCAATGGGACATCCGATACCACAGAGCTGTGCTCTTACACAGATACACACACAGATACACACACTGTGAAAAAGATGGTATATAAGACTTAAAGAAATTCTGTTTTACACTACAATCCAAAGATTAACATGATTTTAGATCTGTGTTTTTGATTATTCAGTTGCAGTTTGAAAATGTGTTGTATCAATATAAAAACAAACCCATTGGAATAATACAGTGGCACAAAAGGGGCACTGCAGGGCTTTATTTTTGTTTTTTATTTGTTTTTTTAAATCAAAGGCAGTTGGATGCCTCCGATTTTGAAGCCTTTACAAAAGTAACATTTTATCCGAAAAACTATACAACCAGTAACTACATACTCTGAAGAAGCAAGGCGGCTAATTCAGTTCAAAATAGGAACTGTGTGCAAAATTCAGCACTTTACCTCTTTTGAAAAATACTATAATTGCTATAATTTGCTTTTAATAGTGAGATTTTTAAAGATATATCTAAGAGGAGTGCTTTAATTCTGAACCTAATTCAATTTTAGTACAAATGAAAAATTAAGTAGAGTATTTAATAATTTATAGGATGTATTTTATCGAATAAAACGTCAGAAATAAAGAATGCAATTTGAATTTGCACATAAGAAAAGCATTCATTTGGTTAAAGGATTGTTTTAAAATATACTCAGTTTATTAATTACAAAATAATTCAACTTACTGAAACAACTACAGTGCTGTCAACATAACCTACTAACCTTATTTTAGCCAGGACGCTCAACAGCTTATCTAGTTAAATTAAAACTGAAAAATGTGGAATAGCAGTGGTCATATTTCCTCTGCAAACATCAGTATTAGCAGCATATTTATAAAGAGGTTAAATAAGAAGATTAAATGCACTACACTGATACTGATACTGCAGAAAACACTTGAATTAACGGGTCAGCATTATTATAAACTTGTATAAACTGTATCAGAGTCAGAGATGCAGTCTTACCTCAGGCTGTAATGTGTTCAGTCAGTTGATCAGCAGCTTCACAAAGCATTACACGGATGTACGCTCCACTCTTCTCCCTCTGACACACACCAACAGATCACACACACACTCCTTCGACCCCAACACTTGGGCTCTATCTACCTGCCTCTCTTTCACTTTGTACTCCAGGTGTCACGGTTTTCTCCTCTTTCCTCAACAAATGAAAAAAGCTCTCTCTCTCCTCGCTCTCTCGTTCTCTCTGCGGGTCTCTCTCTCCTTCACTCCGACACAACATGAAGTCGCAGCAGGAACGGCTCAAACTGCACTTCTTTCTCTCACTCTTCCTATCTTTCTTTCTCCAAGTCGCTCCATGCACAGCTCCTGTCTTCTTCCACTCTGGTAATGAGGAACATTTCACTCGTCCTGTCTCCCTCCTCCTCTGCCTCCTCCCCCTCTCTCTCTCTCTCTCTCTCTCTCTCTCTCTCTCTCTCTTCCCCTCCTCCTACCTCTCTATCTCTCTCTCTCTCTCTCTCTCTGAGCTGTCAGACACCACAGACGCACTCAAGCTTTCATCTCAAACCTAATATTTCATAAAGTTTGGCTTTCTTGTGCGAGTCTAAACCGAACTTCATTCTGCTTTTAGAGCGTTTAGAGAAAATAAAAAGTGAAACTCTAAAAACAAAACATAACACCGATCCGTCAAACTCTGAAAATCGAAAACATCCATGTGTTCAATTGTGCTTTAATTATTTCCATGTAGCTAAAAAGGTAAACGCAGACGGGCCGTAAATGTAACGTTGACGTCTCGCTGTGCAGAAGAAAGCATAGACCAGACCATAAACTTCACACCATGAAATTGACCTTCCTCTCTCACACACACTCACACACACCCTCCCCCTTCTCACCCACAACCACACAGAAACATACATACACCTGAACACACACACACACACACACACACACACACACACACACACACACACACACTCAGTCTGTGTTAATTGGAACCATACTGGCTGCACGTGAGTGAGGTTCAGAGGGAAAGGTGGAGGAGTAAGGTAGACTCAGAGACCTCGGTCTGAAGATGGCACTCTTTCACTTGGGCCGTCAAGGTGTTGCAGGGGAGGCATGAACATACACACACAAACGAGTCATAGTCAGGAAAACTATAATCATCACACAGCTTAAATCAGCAGCGTCTGATCCTGCTCGTCCAGGTGGGGTTGTGTTTGAGTTTGTCCAGGTTTTCGCCTGAATACAACTGTTCAAAGTATTTTCTGTTTTGGGGCGCAGGTGGCCTAGCGGTCTAAGTGCGCCCCATGTATAGAGGCTATAGTCCTTGTTGCAGAGGTCCTATCAAATGAAGGCAAAAAAGAAACCTGACTTTGCAAAAGTTCCTCAGCTCCTCTAGATCAGGGGTTCCCAAACTGTGCCATGCCAAGGACCCCCACATAGCTGCAGCTTCTGGCAGGGACTCTCTCCTCTCTTGCAAATTTCTTCAATTCCTTCTAGAGTGCATTTGAAAACATGAAACTTCTTGATATATTTCCTTATCCTATAATCTTATTGAACCTTCAGCATCACACAGAGCCAACTGAATGTTACTGTAAACAGCAGAGGAGGAGCTTAATACAAACCTAAAGACCGATTTGGAACAGGGCCACTGCCTCCAACTGTGCACCGGCCACCTTTAACCCGCTCACCATGGTGACAGCATGCAGCCTCGTCCCAAAGCATATTCCCCTGCCCCAATAAACACCCTGATTGATAGACTGTCTGTGGACCAGTACGCACACAACGGGGCAAATGCCTGTTGAAAGTGTGCTGTATGCCGACGTGTGTGTGTGCGGGACGTCACAGAGTGTATGTGCAGGATGAGCTGTCAGAACAGATTAGGGTGTTGCTGAAGCGCTTGACAACTCAAGCACTTTATTATTAGCCAGGCAGGACCCCCATAAGGAGGGGGTCGTCCAAAAACATCCCTGATGAAATATTTTCACAGCAAGTGGAGAAGGGAGCCGGGGAGGTGTCCCGAAACACGCCTGATGAAACGCAAAACAACACAAAAGAAGACAGGAGAAAACAAAAGAGGAGAGTGGCACGGGTACTTCAGAGCAGTGAACTGAAAGGAGAGGAGGCTGGTGGTTTATGATGGGGGGAAAATGAGAGGACTCTGCCTCTGGGTTTGTGTTGACTTTAGGAGTGTTTAAAAGTGTGTGACGGGGGTGCTGCGCTCCCTTTTAAGAGCCCCTCGAGAAAAACTTTGTTCTTCAAGAGGAACAACAGAAGTTTATCTTCCCTTGAAGAGCTAGAGAGACAGCTCAGACAGACTCTGTCCCTCTTTGTCTCTTGTCTTATTATTATTTTGTTTAATTTTGATGCAATATTTGTCCAAAAGCTCTGTTTTGTTTTTATATCTTTTTTTCAAACCTCCTCCGTCATTTTTTAACGTACATCTCGAGGTTTGTAAAGGCCTTCAATTGTCTCTTTTTGAGCAACTGCATTTATTAATAAGAACCCCTTAACGTGTCTTTATCAATCAATACAATAAATGTATTTATTTGATTAGTCTGAGCTTAAGAGGAAGTTTGCCAACATCTTGAGTGGCTCTCTTTGAAATTAACAGCTCTCTAAACCTAGCCAGCTAACGCAATACATTGTTTGTTTAGTTTGTAAAAGTTTAAGAGTAGATAAAACAAGCTAATGGGCCCGGACTTAGCCTAATGGCTAAGTTGCGTGCCCATTGTGGCCCGGGTTGAATCCAGCCTGTGGCCTCTTTCCTGCATGTCATTCCCCCCTACCCTCTACCAGTTTCATACGCTATCCACTGTCCTCTCCTCTATAAAATAAAGATGTAAAAGGCCCCCCCTGAAAAAAAACAAGCTAATAGCGCTTTCCCGCTCCTTTAAATTAAGTGCTGTGCTAGGCTAACTGATTGATAGCTTGGCTATTCCTGGAAACAGGAGAAAACCTCTCACCTAGCTCTTTTTTAACTGAACTCCACCTTCCAGTTACTCTGAACCTAACATATGAGCAGGGCCGTATTAGTACCCCCAGGGGCCCCTGGGCACTGAGGCTCATGTACCCCTCACATGCAGGGGCGCACGCACGCCTGCACACACACATAAACACACAGTCAATCGTTAGCTAGCTGCTCATCCTCTGCCTCTTCACTTTGTTAAGCTTTTTTGAAAAAGCTACTTATAGGCGGGACATTTTTTATTACTGACGCATCTTCTCAACCTTTTCTTTTCATTTCTTTCTCTTCCCCGCTCCACTGGGCTTTTGGATGTCCATTTTCTGTGGCTTGGTGAGTTTTCCTGCACTTCCTTTCTGATACATTTTTTAAAAAAAACTTTAATTACACATGACTGGTTCGCTAGGCTGTCACTGAGCACAGTCATGCTTCATCCTAACTGATAGTGGGTCAGGTAAAATGAATTAAGTTTTTAATATACAGATTTTCCTGAGAAACATATTTATTAAAACCTATAAAGTGCATTGCAGTTCGCTAATCAGTCATTGCTTTTTTTAGCCATCTGATAGGATGGAAATGCACCTTTTTTTCTCCCACTCCCATCGTGAGGGCCCTTACGTGCTCACGGGCCCCTGGGCATGTGCCCATATTGCCCATATGGTAGATCTGGGGCTGCATATGAGTATGTTATATTATTTAATCCTTAAACATTTCAGTGTGAAAATGCAAGCTGTTATTCTCCTCTTTCAAATGGCGCCAAGCTAGTTTAGCTCTATGTAATATCTGTCGTACAAACATAAGAGGGGTGTCAATCGTTTTATCTACATCTCAGCAATAACAGTCATAAGCTAATTCATTAAAATGCCCAGATATTGTTTAAATATGTTTACCAAAAACAATCTAATAAAAAAACCCTACCAAAAAAAGGCAAAAAAGAGGGATAAAAAGGACTTTTGCATGTTTACCACCAAATGTGCAGCTACAGGATTCATAGTGATTTAATTCAAGAAAGACACTCTTTCAGATACACACAAAAACACACGCACACACCTGTGTAACGTGATCATGCCGTTTTCCCCCGTCTGTGACTTCGTATGTCGACCACAAAGCTCACTCATGAAGGATGTTACTCACCGCACAAACACCGCCTCCATCTCTATCTATCCTGCGGATTCTCTCTCTCTCTCTCTCTTTCTCTCTCTCTCTCACACACACACACACAATCTCACACATTTACCTGTCCCCCGCTCGAAGCTCCCTGCTCTCCCCATTTGGTTATCGGCGTGGTAACTCTATCCCCGTCCTTTCATGTAAAATACATTGTGCCGAGCCTCCTCCCTCCCTCCATCACTCCACCACTTCTCCCTCACCCCTCCGCTCCCCCCCAGCCTGGGGAGGTGTAAAACTATCCCTCTCTTTATACCTCCAAAAATGCCCCTTTTTCAGGTGTAGTAGGAAGCTATAAAAGAAAAAAAAGGAGTGAGGGAGTGAAAGGGAAGAACAGGGTGAGTCTGTGGAGCAGAGAAGAGGTGGAGAAGGAGGAGGAGGAGGAGGAGGAGGAGGTGTTCGAAAAGGTACTCTCTATCCAGGTCTACCTCTCTTTACCTCTTTACCCACCTATGCTCACTGTTTGCTGAGTATTTTGTTTGCTAGTGTTGCTAACGATGTCAGGACACAGGTTTAATATTCAGGAGTGTCTGCACCTGAAGTATCACATGTTGCTTCACTTTTTTTTTTTTTAATCAGCCAGAGGGAGGGAAAAAAAAGACAAAAATAGAGGTAACAGGACACTGAACTCTGTACTGAACCCCAAAGACAAATAAACAGAGACTTGAGAGAGCAACACTTAGCACAGAGGCTAATAAGAAAGATGTAATGTGAGTTTAAATCACCTTATTTGATGCCCTAATTCATTTTCCTGAAAAAAACCAGCCTAAAAACATTCTAAAAAAAGTCACTGTAATTAAAAATAAAGACACACTGACAATAAAAATAAATACGTACACATTAGTTGTGAACAAAATTACATTTTTGTCAAATTTTGACTCAAAGCCACAAGACAGGAATTTAGAAAAAAAAAATGCAAGCACAAGAGGTTCCTTTTTATTTTCCTTTAAGTTGTATTTTGTAATAAAGGTCCACTTCCCCCCCTAAAATATAATGAATCAAATTTTGGGATGGACAAAGGACCTGACCACTTATCTTTAATTACCCTGTTAGTGCTATAACTTGTGAATCCTTGTATGACAGTGTCGTGTATTTAGAGGATTGTTGCCCTTTTACCAAAAATATGTCCAGCTAGTTTTATACATAAAAGACAATCATTCTTTGTCCAACTAAGAAGCACTTTTATTAAATTAGCTGAAAACCCCTTTATCTCACCACAATCACTTAAAACTTCACACCAGGGAAGGAAAAAATGAAGATATATCAACATTTTTGTTGAAATGTTGATATATCTTCATCATAAAACAGATTTCCCTTCCAAGTTTAGTCATCAGTGTCCTGCACTTGACCTTTTTGGGCATTCTGTAATCCTCAGTTAATCAGCTAATTGTAGAATTTATTATTTATCACAGAACTGCTGTATCGTGATATTGTTATCGTGGGTAATCTGTCTAGTATTGTATTGCATCATTACGTATAATATCATAATGTTTCGCTTTGCATCGTATCATATCGTATTCTGTTGCGTCATTACATGACGTATCATATTGTATCGTATCATATCGTGTCGCATCATATGGTACGGTTGGTGTCATGTCATATCGTATGGTGTTGTCGTAACGTGACGTGTTGTATTGTATCAAATGGTGTCGTATCGTGTTGTCATAATAAATGTATTGTCTCGTATCGTATCCTATGGTGTCGTGTCGTATCTTAGCGTTTTGCATTGTATCGTATTGTGTCGTGCCATATCGTATCGTATCATATCCTATCGTACTGTATCTTGTTATGGCTCATTGTATCGTAAGTTACCCTGTGATTCCACCCTCTACCTTGCAATTTGCTTGGTTTAAACAGAGAGAGCTTGATGTCTATTCTGGGCTTAAAGTAAAACAAAGTAAATAACTAAAAGTAAAGAACTCTCTTTTCTCCATAAACAGGTTACCTTATGTGTAGCTGTTTATCTCTTTCCTAGCTATGGACTGTGTTAACAGACTTTGACAGTATTGTTTTCCTGATTTCTATTGTAAAAGTAGGGGTGAGCTCGACTAAGGATTTGCTTAGTCGAATCTGATCCATCAGATTTTGCCCATAGTCGACGAATAGTCGAATGTTTGTTGTTTTTCCTTATTGACCCAAAGTCTGCATGATGGTGACCGCATGACAATATTACACATAACCCTTTACAATTAAGAGACTCGTATCTTAAAGTAAAAGGGACAACAGAATATTATAAGCATAAAACTTAGATTTTTAAAATCTATATTGCAAAAACAACGAAGTGATGAAGGAGAGAAAACTCAAATAAGGCCACCATCCGTTAAACATGGAACAACGCGCCACTATAGAATAAGGAATCAGGAGATATTTAAACAGTGTTCACACAGCGGAGAGCAGCACTGCGGAGGGTAGTTTGTCCAACTTAAGGCTAAACATTTGTATAATGTTCAAAATCAAACCTGAACCAGCTAAAGGGTTTTTAAATCTCTTAACAGAACCTTTTAAAACAGTCTTTCATCGCGTCTTTGTCCGCGTGAGTCTTTTCAAACTGTACGTGAGGAAAACCATCGTGTTTACAGGCAGGAGTGCGCTCCTTGCTTTGTTGACTGTAAATCCTGTCTTTGAGAATATCCTCTCTGATGGCGTGGAGGTGGATAGTGATGAAGCTGCTCCTCATCTTCATCACTATTTTTTAGGATAAACTGAAGTTTTATTTCCTGACATTTTGAGCTGTTATGAACGTAGAAAGATTTAAAGACCAGCTGAGGTGCGTCTGCTCCACAGGTCCCGCTAAATGTTCCACCTTTAATTACCAGGGGAGATTTAATTACCACTTAAAGGAGATTTAACACTTCAAAAGCTGTTCTCAGAATTACATTAAAGAAGTCTATATTTATATCAGTATAGGATATATGAGACACTATTTTTACGGGAAACAGGAAAATAGTGTAAAATTAGACATTGAGCACCCCCATGGTTTGAATGGAATGATCCACGTTTCATATGCAAATATTCGACTATGAGATTGGCAGTCGACTAAGACTCGTTAGAATGAATCGTCGAATATTCGACTATTTGGGGTCACCCCTATGTAAAAGTATTCCTTTTGATGGCAAGGCAAAAAAATCCTAAGGTTTAATGAGTCCAACGCTAAGCTAGCTGCTAATTTGTGCTGAGTCATCTTGTGAAACAAAATGTTGATCTCTGTGTAACTAAATGTAAACAAAGCTGAGACTTTAATCAGCGTCTCGATTTAGTTTTACAAAAGCAAAGATTAATTTTCAATGAGCTCATAGTAGAAACGTGTTTAAGGAGAGAGAGCAGCAGCAGCACAAAACAGTGACTCTTCATCCTCCTCTTCGTCCTGGTGGTCTTCATTTCTGCCGTTTAAATTGGCTCCTCTTTGTCTCACAGAGTGAGGGGATCACAGACGTGATTTAATGCAGCTTTACTCAATGGACACAAATGAAAAGTCACTGACGGATATGTGTGTGTCTGTGTGTGCGTGTGTGTGTGTGGGCCAGTTCTGCGCTGTTAATTGTGAAGCGTTTGGCCTCGACTGCCCCTGCTCAGCTAATCTGATGAGAGTGATTAAAAAAACAACTGGGAGAAACCTAAACCAGTCCACGGCTGACCAGACACACACACACACACACACACACACACACACACACATGCACACACACACACACATGCACACACACAAGCCATCACTCTACCCTGTAAGAGGCATGCTCAAGAACACACAACTCAGTATTAAATGTGTACAACTAAAAAGGAAGGGATGTTTGCATTGTTAAAAAAAATGTATCTGTGACATTTTTTAACATTAATCTAGAAACGTTTGTAGGTAAGTCATACAAATGTAAGAAAAAACTGCAGTCATTAAAAATAGATCAAGTGAAATGAATGCATGAGTCAATGCATGGCTCCCGGCTCCACTCTGCATCATGTGTGTGAGTCAAAGCACCGTCACTGATTACTCATCAAGGTAGAAGATGTGACAGTAAAGACACCACTGCAGGTTATTCCTCTCACACATGAATCCAAACTCTGGCTGTTCGTTACAATCATAGGTTTAGCTATACGTAATTTTGAAAATGTGAAGAAGAAGACGAGGAGGAAGTAAAAGACAAAGAAAACAGATCTTTTGCAGTTTAAAGTTAAATTAAGCAGCAGGCCTCAGGTGGGCCAGCTCTTCTTTCCCTTCCACTTTTTCGATGTGATTCTAATTCACATATTTACCTGCTTCCTATACATGATCCCTCACACATTAACCTAAGTTTCCATATACTTTGCATATATTTAGGCTTTTTATACACCTTTATTTAGAGAGGATATGATTGTGGAAAGAAAAGAAAACACAGAGAGAGAGAGAGAGTTTGGAAAGACATGCAGGGAAGGGGGCCTCAGGTTGGAATCAAACCTGGGCTTCCCACTTGAGAACTATAGACTCTGTATATAGGGCACGTGACTTAACCACTACGCCAAACCAGCACCTCAAACGTAACATTTTCATTCACGGTAAAGTTTTAAAATTAGCATTTTTCCGTTGCTGTTCTTAACAGATGCAGAAAATAACAACAGCACCAACTCAGCCAGTCCTGTAACTCTGCCAAAGCCATGCTTCGTTGCAGTTTGTGTTGGCTTTGTGTCTGTTTTCCTCACTTTCATAGAAGACTCTTTATACTCAGCTTCTTGTGTGTTTCGAAAAATGCTCTGTAATTTTCACAATTTTTTCCCTTTTCTTGTTTTCTTTTCTCTGCCGTTTACCGGTCAGAAGTAACAACCAATCACAAATGTTGTTCTCTCCATAAAACATGAGAGTAATTTTCAAAAAATCCTCAATGTTGTTTAGTGATACCATCAAAAAGTAGTGTTTTTGTCAGATTGTAAACAGGAAGAGGTGAAATCATAAAGAGTACACAACATGTGGAAAGAGAATAGTTTGAATGAAGAAGTTGCAAAATTAAAATACTTTGCCAAAGACTCATGGGAAGTTGTTTTTTAGCATTTCTATTTGAAATGAAAGTAGGTTGTTTTTTAACCATTTAGCATTCCTTTCCACGGATTCATTTGATACGTGTGACGTGTGATCAGGTTGTCCGTAGAGTAGCTTTTGAAATTCAGAATAAATAACCATTGTTATAGAGTTTAGGCCAATCACAATCAAGTACTTTGATTAGTCAGAAAGCTTGGTAATGACAGGAACTAACATTTTTGCCACAGGGTCAACAGGCAGAAGTGGAATATGCCAGAATCCTTTCCATACTTTGTTACTGAGAAATAAAACACAGGGGGTTTTGACCAATCAGAAGCAAGTATTCAACAATGATGGGTAATAAAGAAGAGGACAAGCTTGGCTCTTTGGGAAATTAGGTCAGGAAACAAACAGGTCATTTCTAGAAAACTGACCTCTTTAAGATCATAACTACAAAAATAAATTTATGTTCAGGCTGTTTTTCCAAACACATCCAGTTGTCCATGTTTTGAGGGAGAATGCATTTCAAAGAAATGAGGAACAGAGTGGGCGGACTTGAAAAATAAGAAGTCCTCCTGCTGCTGTGTGAGCCCTAAAGAAACACAACACCATACCACTGCGACCCCCCCTGCCTGACCGCAGCCACCGCACCCCCTGCTCTGTCCTCTCACCGCAGCCTTTCCCCCCTATGAATTCACCTCACCCAGCACCCCTTTGCCCCTCCATATCGAACAATGAAGCAAAAATCAATGAGTCTGATTATGTGACTTATAATGCAAGTGAGCAGAGAATTTAAAATCCTGATGAATTTAAAGTCCCTGAGTGTTTGTGTGTTTTAACACAGCGTCTAAGGAGAGTCTGAGTGGTGGTCGTAACCAGAGTGTGTGTTTGTGAGCCTGCCGTGTGTGTGTGTGTATAAGTGCGTGTGTGTGTGGCTGCAGCAGCATCAATAATTAAAGCTAATCTCATTAGGCCTCAGATCCCTTTCAGACGCTTTTAATTAAATGATGAATGGCCTCCCAGCTGCCTGTTAAATAATGCTGCTCATGACATCACAGCGTGTGTGCGTATGAGAGGTACGACATAAGGTAGATATCCTTCAAAAAAAGACACGCACAGACGGACAGGTATGCTCTCTCTCTCCCCCTCTCTCACACACACACACACACACGCCATCTGCTCTCAGACTCCATGTGCAGAAGTCACAGTTGAACAGGAGTTGAATGTCTCAAGCTGTTCCATCAAACCAGACAGTGAAACACTTCATATCATCTTCCTAATAAAATCACTCACAAAACCATATGTCTACGAAAAAGGGACGGCAGGGTGAGAGAGAGGAGGATGTACGTAAGTGTGAAAGAGAAGAGGGCAAAGGGGAGGGAGGCTAAAAAAGGGACAGTGAAGAAGAGCTTGGGGGTGTGAGAAAGAGAGAGATAAAGGGAGACACAAAGAGAATGAGAGCAACAGGTAAAGCAAAGGACAGGTAAAGGTGCCAAACAGCCCCAGGGCTCTAGACAGCATGGACCTGGCTCAGTGAGAACACCCATAATCCTTTTCTGTTTCTTCTCCTCCTCTACTGCCTCCATCGCACCAAACCCCCCCCCTCCTCCTCCACCCCACCCCACCCGTGCTCTCGGGCTGCCTCTGTATCGGATTGCTGACTTCACAATAGGCCCTGAATCATCACTCTATAGCCAGAGAGACAGAGCCAGAGACGAAGAGGCGGGGAGGCCTGCGGAGAGAAGGTGGGACAGACAGGTACACAGATAGAACACCAGGAAGAACGAAGGACAGTTATATGAATCTTCCTGTCGCCTTATAATGGATCGATGTCCAAATCATCAGGATGGACAAATGTGCTAGCTCAGGAAGTCTTTAGAAACACAACAACGACTAAAACTCTTTTAAATGTAAAAGCATCACGCTAATTCAAAATGAACGGTAAGAAACGGTATGATATGTAACGGTGCTTCATGATAAGATACTTTATGCTAAGATAAGATACGATACTGTATGGTACGATACCAAATGGAACGATAGGATAAAGTACTGTACGATACGATATTGTACGGTTCGATACGATATGGTAAGGCATGATACGATATGGTACAGTACGGTACGATACGGCACGATTAAGTATATGATACGAGATGGTAGAGTACAGTACGGTATGGTACGATACGCTGAAGTATGATACGATTCAATACGGTATGAAACGATACAGTACTTTACGATACAGTATGATAGCAAAATCAGACAGCTAAGCACAATACGATGTGGTGCAGTACGATAGGATACGATATTATCAGTTATGGTAAGATATGGTATGATATGTTACGATATTGTTAGGTATGGTATGTATGGATACGAACGGTCAGATACGGTATGATATGGTACGATATGTAACTGTGCGGTATGATAAGATACTGTACGCTAAGATAAGATACAATACTGTATGGTACAATACCATATGGTACGATAGGATACAGCACTGTACGAAACGATATGGTACGGTATGATTAGATACAGTACAGTACGGCACGATACAATATCATATTGTACGATAAGAGAAGATATGATTCAATACGGTACGATACGGTACAATACGATAAAGTACTGTACGATATGATATGGTATGATAGCAAAATCAGACAGCTAAGCAAGATACGATATGGTGCAGTACGATAGGATACGATATGATCATTTACGGTAAGATACGGTATGGTATGTTACGATATTGTTAGGTATTGTATGTATGGATACGAACAATAAAATACGGTATGATATGGTACGATATGTAACTGTGCGGTATCAAATGATACTATACCCTAAGATAAGATATGGTACTGTATGGTACGATACCATATGGTACGATAGGATACAGCACTGTACGATACGATATGGTACAATACAGTATGATACAGCACAATACGATACGGCACGCTATGATATGGTATGATACGATATGGTACGATAATTTACGATATGGTACAAAAAAACCCGATACAGTACAATACGATTGAATACGTTACGATACAATACGATCCTAAACGATACATAAATGTACGATACAATATGGTATGATAGCAAAATCAGACAGCTAAACACGATACGATATGGTGCAGTAAGATATGATCAGTTACGGTAAGATATGGTACGATATTGTTAGGTATGGTATGTAAGGATACGAACGGTAAGAAACGGTATGATATGTAACGGTGCGGCATGATAAGATACTATATGCTAAGATAAGATACGATACTGTATGGTACGATACCAAATGGAACGATAGGATAAAGTACTGTACGATACGATATTGTACGGTTTGATACGATATGGTACAGAACGGTACGATACGGCACGATACAGTATGATACGATAAAGTATGATATGATACGATACGATATGGTACAGTACAGTACGATATGGTACGATACGATAAAGTATGATACGATTCAATACGGTATGATACGATACAGTACTTTACGATAGAGTATGATAGCAGAATCAGACAGCTAAACACAATACGATGTGGTGCAGTACGATAGGATACGATATTATCAGTTATGGTAAGATACGGTATGATATGTTACGATATTGTTAGGTATTGTATGTAAGGATACGAACAGTAAGATACCGTATGATATGGTAAGATATGTAACAGTGCGGTATGAGAAGATACTGTACACTAAGATAAGATACATATGATATGGTAGAATACGATACGGCATGACACGACCAGTACGATATAATACAATAGGCTGTGACACAAAATTGAGATCTATGGTACAGCACTATGTGGTACGTTCCAATACAATAAGATACAACATAACATGAGAGGAGATGAAACAACACAAAATGATTGCGTTATGATATCATACAATATCGCAGAAGCACACAAACGGGTCAGCGCCAGTGGAAGAGGTCTTCAACCATTTACCGATTCTATTTAAGTCCTGAACAATGATGATGAAAATCCTTACTTTCAGCTCTGTTTTAACAGAAGGTAAATAAATAGCTCAGGTCATGGCCTTGGTGACCCCTCGGCTACCTCTCTGGTTCTGCCGCTGCAGAAACAGAAATACAATCTCCCAGCAGAGCAGCAGAGGAAGTTCTCGCTGCAGGCAGGGCAGGCAGGTTCCTCTGAAACCAAAGCACAACTGTTGCAATTTCATTTCCTTCGCAGCAAAATGAGGAAATGTGCTCCTTTTTAGTAACCAATGGCAGATGAGTGTTTGGCCAGAAGATCAGGGTGAAGAGACGACGGTTTGTACGATCACTGGGCTCTTTATATGGGAACAAAGGAAAATGTGTTTGACTTGTTTACTGGTGACTTCTGTTTATTTAATGTTGTTCGCAGAGCTTTGAGAATTCATTGACTTTGCAAAAGAGCAATCTCTCTCCAATCAATCTGTGGTCGTCAAGAATCTGGCTTAGACGTGATTTTTGTCTTTGAATAATCAATAAAGTGAGGAATCTTGGCCTGAGCCATTGTGTCCTCATTGACTTCCATTAAACAAGCATGGTCACGATATGAGACACTCTCCACTCAGATGACCTCAGCCGTCCCACACCACAGAGAGCATATGTGTAAAGCAGAGAGAGAAACACCTACACACATACAACACACACACACTCACATATATTCTTTCACACACACACACACACACACACACACACACTGCAGACACTCAAGCACACATATCATGTGGTTTCCTGTCTGCTGCGTTCCTGTAGAAAGCCCACGCTGGTCGCTCTGGGTTTCTAGATGGATTCTCCAGTCTGTTTGGGGGTTTGACTCCATCAGACTGTGATCGGCTCACAGGCCGTCTGTGACCCGCTCACCTCACACCTCGCTCGCTTTCTTTGGCCTGCCAGACCCTCACTCAACTCTCCTGTATGTGCGTTATTAATTATCTGAACCAAAAGCAAGAACCGAAGAGGTTTGGTGAAAGACAGATGTTTTGATTTTGACAAGTGTCTTAAATAAAAGTGATGTCAAAATAAAGGAGCTGTGGAGGCTGTAATTCAATTTTTCAAATGAACCTGGGATCCTTCAGACATAGAAGTCGTCCGGGTTTAAAAACAAAGAACAGTGAGTTGAGTGAAAGTACATATCAAATCACAATAACACCACACTGTCCAAAATAAAGAAGACATTTTTAAAAACGCTGGAGATTATGCTGTATTTTAAAGTTAGATAAAAATCAGTCTCAGTTTCGTGTCTCTGCTGAAAACAACCAACAAAAAAAATTATGATAGCTTAGCATGAAGCTTTGGAACATGGCACAGACCAAAGCTAACACGTCTGATATACCAAACCTGTAAAGCTAGCAAATAAACATGTTAGATGGAGTTTCTTTTGCCTTTAAAATGTAACCAAAGAAAGTCAAGTAGGGATTTAAAGCAGGACTCTTTTGCTACTAAGCTAGCTAAACTACTGTACAGGCTGCTAGTGACACTTGAAAGAGCTACACAGCTGCACAGACACTACAAGTTGATAGACAAAACAAACTGCATCTTATTTATTTATAGTTGTAACTTATATTCCAGATTTTACGGTAATTCATAAGCTAAAGGAAATGTGATTTAAACAGCTCTGATCTTAGCATGCTGGCTGTTTTCTAGAGGTTTTTAAATGACTCCACAAGTAAGAGAGGGGTGTTAATCTTCTTTTCTAGCTGTGGATCTGTATAACAGCAGAATGACAGCATCACATCAACCCTGATGAAGCATTAGGTCCTCTCCAATCAACACTGAAGACTTATTACCATCATCTCTCTCTCTTATCTCCCTCTATCTCTCTTTCCATGCCCAATACAGTTGAGGCAGATGTGTGTCTAACATGAGTCTGGTCCTGCTGGAGGTTTCTGCCTGTTGAAGGAAGTTTGTCCTTGCCACTGTAACTTGCTAAATGCTGCAAAGTGCTCTGCTCATGGTGGATTAAGATGAGATCAGACTGAGTCCTGTCTGTAAGAGGGGACTGGATCTTATCCTGTCTTGATGTTGGGTCTTTGTTGATAATAGAACATAGAGTACGGTCTAGACCTGCTCTGTTTGATTGATTGATTATTGCAGCCAGAAACGCCAGTGGCCATCCAAACTGTCCTTATCAGGCTAATGATAGCAGAAATTAATTAAATAGGGGTAAAACGCTCATTTTCAGGCTTAAGCTAAAAAAATGTTTTATCAGATTGATGTTCTTGAAAACCTTAATTTCCTTCTCTGGCTTCATTATAGCTAATGTCTCTTTAAGGCCACCCCAGCACCCCAGAAGCCTCCTCCACTGTTGCCATGCTACAAAGTTGTGTTTATCTATTTTAAAAGGCAAATTATCAACAAACTATAACACTGGACCCCCAACACCCCCTCTACTCAGTCTTCACACTACTCCCATCTGGTCGCAGATACAGATCCCCATACTGTAGGCGAGCCTGGTTTGGCAGAAGCTTTTTCCCGTCGACCATAGCACTGCTAAATAAAATTCCCATGTAATGTGTCCGGTGTATTTATATGTGTCCGGTGAGCATATATGTGTCCTGTGTGTTCATATGTGTCCGGTGTGTATATATGTGGGATGATGTTAACCATTGTTGTGAGGCTGGGTGGATGTTTATTGTTTATTTGTGTTTTATACATGTATTCTTGTACAAATGAATACAACAAATCTCCTTATTAAGGACAAATAAAGATCGATCTATCTATCTATCTATCTATCTATCTATCTATCTATCTATCTATCTATCTATCTATCTATCTATCTATAGCCGTAAGTTCGGGAACCAAAATCTGACCAGGAAAGAGACAATAAAACATCCAGCAACAAAGAACCGAGCAGGACAGCAAGTGTCACATTTATTACGCTCATTAAGAGAGATTAACCAATCTGTTATGTCACGATCTGAGCAAATCTCATGTCCCTCTCGCATGTGACCTTTTGAACAAGATGTTCAGAGCACCTTGAAGTCTCATGTGGGGATTACTCCAACACATGTTGACCTCACAGTTTGAAACTTTGACAACTTTTAGTCTAAATATCAAACATTTGAACTCAATATTTGTTCATAAAATATGATGTAAAAAAGAATAAGCACAATACTATTTCTTTAAATAAAGAAATCATTATCACTTCTTTTGATTGATAACAGATTACAGACACTTGTTATGTTAAAAAGTTGTTTGTAGGAGGAGTTGATAGAATGGAGAGCTATTTAAAGAACAATGTGGATTTGCTGTTACTCTTCTTCTTTCCTATGCTTAGAAAGGTTCTTGCACACTTTATATTTTCCTCTATTTTAAACGCGTCTGCTTCATCTTCTTTGCCGTAGTTATCAACCATAATTCAAACAAAAATGAAGGCTTATATTTGATAAAAGCAAAGAGTATCCTAAATAGTTTCTTCCCTCTGCAGGGCTCATAAGGAGCAGGGGTGACTTGAAGTCTGATGGTCAGACTCTCCCAGCATCGCTCAGCTGTCATCCAAACATAAATCTTACAAGAATCACTGTACACCCACATGAAATTGAAGTGCACCTCGGTGCCACAAACCAGGATGCCAGCTTACTAGAGGGATGCCAGGGAGGGTAGCTGTTACACTCCGCACTCCTGTGATCCGTCCACACGGCTTGTCGCCGGGCAGATTTTGCAACGAACCGTCAATGACGCCAAAACAATCTTGGCAATCGGGGTTGGGCTGCGCTTGCATTTAGCTACCACTCCTGCTGCTGCTGTATGTAAGTTTGTGTGAATGTGTCTGTATGGGGTTGTAGGGGTGAAAGAGGGGTGCAACCTGACCCCCTTTCCTCCTCTAAGTTGGTCTCTCAGACAAACACACACACACACACACACACACACACACAGACTGGGACAGCTGCCATACTCAGGGCCTCTCCCAGCGCACCAGAGGAAAAGGCTACGGCTAAAAGAACCTTTTTTCTCCTCTTTTTTCATCCTTTTTTCCTCCTCCTTCATCTCTCTCACTTTTTTCTTCTGGTGGTCATACATTCAAATCCTGCAGGGCTCTGAGGGTCAAAAAACACTGCTGCTGCCCCCCCTCCTCCTCCTCCACTTGCAGGCTGAAGACTTCAATCAGGGCTCTGTGGGTTCTGTGTGTGGGTTCATGTGTGTAAACTAATGCTCTATTTTTAATATCTCTTTGATTCTAATATAAATTATATATTTATTAGTTTAATGACAAAAAACTTGCTCCAAACAGCAGAATTGTTTGTTGTTTATCGTTTTCTTCCTGAACCAGGAACACAAAACACTTATCACCTTTTCTCCAAAGCTAAACAAGTATGTGACAACAGGTGGAGCGTGACACTTAAACAAGCTAAAAGTAGTATTAAGGGCTAACTGCTGCCTCGGGCTCCTTCCAGCGCTCCCAGAGGACCCCAGACGGCAGGCGGGCCCTCGGCAGGCAGGCGGCCAGAGAGGACGCCTGACCATAACCCAGATGACGTGCAGTGGATGTGGTGGGAAAAGGGCGGAGTGGAGGGAGGAAGTAAAGAACGGGAGGGGAGGGGGCGGGGGGGGCTTTAAAGGGTAGAGGGGAAGGGTGGGGGTATCAGGTGTCAACAGACAACTCCCCGAAACTTTGTGTGTGAGGTCTGTGCTGCTTTGTTGGCCACTTGAGACACGCCTTTTTCAATTACACGAGAGGGAAGGACTGGCCACATTCAGATTCGATGTTTGAAGTAAATCAATTTAAAGAAAGTCACTTTACAAAAACAAACTGCTCTTTCAGTTAGAGTGAAGCTACATTTCTTTAAATTTGGAGGGTTCAGTTTTCATCAATTCAATATGATGTTTTAATAACATTTCAAGCTTTTCTATCCTTTAATCTGAAAGACTGAAAACATTTACTTTTTTTAATAATTGTTATTTCTAAGCCATTTCACTAACAGCCATGTCAAATATTGCATTGATGACTGTATAGAAATGAGTGACACTTATTCTATTGGATTAAAATGAAAATTATGTCTTTGTTCTCAAAATTCTTTTCAGTTTATTTCTAGATAGCAGACTTTTTCAGATTTGTGATTTATTTTTCATAATTCAGACTTCAAATTCAGAACTCTGACTCTTTTTCTCTGAAGTCTAACCATACATTTAGCATTCTGACTTTATCCAATATCTAATTTTTTAAGAATTCTAAATTCAATTTCATAATGTTTGTGACTTCAAACTTAGAATTCATGATTTTTTTCAGATTTCTGACTTCAAACTCAGAATTCGTTTTTTTTTTCTTCTCCAAATTCTGACTTTTTTCTGATTACTGACGTTAAATTCTGAATTCTAAGTGTCTCAGATTTGAGATTTCTTTTTCATAATTTAGAATTTTCTCATAACTTTGATGATTTTTTTAGAATCCTGATTTAAATTTCAGAATTTAACCTTTTTTTTTAGATTTCTGCCTTCAAACTCAGATTTTTTTTTTTTTCAAAATTAAGACTTTTTTCCTAGTTACTGATGTTAAATTCTAAATTCTGACTTTTTACAGATTTGTGGCTTCAAAGTCAGAATTCAGATATATTCCCAATTATCTGATTAAAGTCAGACTTCTGAGAAAAACACCTCATCGTTTTTTTATTTAAATGAATCTAAACTTAATATCTCTGGACTTCAGCAGCTGTTGGTGACTAATGAGTGAAATAATAAATTAACTGAATAAGGAAAGAGGGATGATTTTTTTGTCTTATACATATTTTTATATATTCTTACCTTTGAATCTTTAAAGTTCAATAACAAGGTAGTGACTGTTTCTGCTCAGACCAAATGAATTTATTTTCAGTAGATCATTTTTGGTCGACCATATCATACACATAATGCAAAACTGAAGTTCATCACAGCAGAATACGATGCAGTGCAACATCAACACGGGCCACAACTTCAAAAGTGAGCTGAAAATAAGGACGTAATATTTATTTGTCAGATTGTCTTAACAATGTTTGTTTTAGAAAGCTGTATTTTATTATATTGGAGACACTAAAGACGGATTCAAAGTTAAACAAAGCAACAAAACAATCACACCATGTCCAGCTTCATGAAATAATCTTAATATTTAACATTAAAAAGTGAAGATCAGCATTTTTGGACGTGTCTATCTCTCCGTTTCTATCTCTTTAGGTCTTTATGATTAAAATCTGTGTCCCCGCACTGAGCTCTAATTTCCAACCTGAACAATTAATCAATGCCTCTGAGCTGCAGCTCAAGTTCACATTATAAATGATATCACTGCTCTATTTTAAGCAGGTGAAGTAATTGTGGAGTATGGACATCAATATTTGATATATTAGCATGGAAGAAAGAGATGATGGATGCTCTTTTCTTCTTCTTTTCATTCTTCCTCTCCCCCCTCTCTCTCTCTCTCTCTCTGTTTGTGTTTGCCTTGTGTTCGTGTTTTGTACAGTTCGTGTGAGTGACAGAGCTCCGCTGGGGTCGGAGTGTAATTCAAACCCAGGGCGAGTCTGACAGAGCAACACAAAAAGTGGGGGGAAAAACAACATAGTTCATGCGCTCTGTCCCACTTTGCGCTATTATTACCGAGCAGGCTGTCAGGTCAGAGGGAGAGAGTGAGGGGGAGAGAGAGAGAGAGAGAGAGAGAGAGAGAGAGGAGAGAGAGAGAGAGAGAGAGAGAGAGAGAGAGAGAGAGAGAGAGAGAGAGAGAGAGAGGAGGGAGCCTGATGGAGGAGGAGGAGGAGAAGGAGGAGGAGGAGGAGGAGGAGGAGATGAAATTACACCTGTTCTGGTGGCTGACTAACGACTTTGAAATGCGAGTGGACCTCGCTCGCCGCCAAAATCATTTTCCCAACAATACAGCCTGATCTTTAAACAAGCAGAAGTGGGACGCTGCACTGATGTGACGCAGAAACGGCCCACTGTGCTGAGACACTAACAAACCCTCAGGCAGCGGGAGAGTGTGTGTGTGTTTGAGCAAGTATGTGTGTGTGTGTTTTTAGGTCTTGTAGAGACAGAAAAGTCTTTCTTTTTCAGTCAACTGTTGGTTATTTATGTCATTTACTTCTTCTAATTTCACTTTTTACTGGATTTAATGCATTAGCTTCAACCTTTTTTTTGCTACCCTGAAAATTTCCAGACATTCATGTCAAATTTTTCAGACGCTCTGCCCCTGAAATTGAAAAAAGTGCTTGTTCACACATGTCCCTTAAAGTGTGACATCTCCCCTGTCAGATGAGAGGCGTTGGACAGGGTGAAGAGGAGTATCAGGAGGCAGGACATGACATTAAAAGCAAGCTTCAGAAAAAGCCATAGTGCAACCTCTGCAACAGAGACTTACACAGTGACAGTTTCTGCGTTTGTATCAATGCAGCGTGTTAACCAAGCTGCAACCTCCAGTCTCAAACTATGAAGCCCATGTGGAAGTGTTATAAACTGCAATTCATTGAGATTCCGCTTGAGGCTGGCTGCAGAAACACAGGAAACCACATAGACATAAATGGGGAAAAGACGATCTTTGCAGCATTAATAAACATGTTTACAGCCTGGTTCAAAAAACAGCTAATCTCTCTATCTCTACACACTGTACTGGGGGTTGAATTTTTTTCTAACACGACGGTTCATAAGATGTTAAGATTACGAGTTTTTGACCAAATAAGGACATGACTGATGTGACTCCTGGTCGGGAACACATAGCTGTTGGCTAGGAGGCTCAAACTCCGCCCCTTCACGTCACACTCTGCCTGGTTGAGTTCCGCATTTCCAATATGGCTGCTGCCGTCAATTGGCTTCAAAACAGCGCTCAGGAACAGATGGGTGACGTCACGGATACTACGTCCATATTTTATACAGTCTATGGTGTTAACAGACAGATGAGCAGACATCTTTGCTGCTCTCATCTTGAAAATGCTCTTTCTCATCCGGTTACCAAGTTTGCATGACAAAGAGTCATCACTCTCCCCTGCTTGCTTGCTGTGAACAGGCTCAACACGACTTCTTGCAGAAATGATGATGGTGGGGGGAAGTCAGGATGAAAATATTGTCTGTTTGCGTTCACACATGCAGCACACTACAAAAAAAATTGGAAATTTTCAGGAGTTTGGTGCATGTGTGAATAAAGCTGTTTCTTTCTACAGCTGTAATCAGACAGGATCAGGTTTGTTGCTGAGGGAGTAAGTTTCAGTGTTTTAGTGCAAAATCTGAACATAGAAAAAGAAAACATAGAAAGAAAATGAAGAAAAACAAGAGATAAAATGATCAATTTAAATATAAAGCACTATTACAAAATGAGGAATAGGTGTCATGAAAGATTTGCAGAGTGCAGGAATGTGCAAGATGACGGCAGAGTGCAGGAAGCGTACAGTATGAAAACAAAACAGTGCAATTTAAGCAAAAAATAATAAATAATTACAAATACTTTGTCTCAAAATTGCCTCCATTGTTCTAAATTTCACTTATCTTACATCTGTTTGTTTTTTCGTGAAGAACACTGGGCTGCGTGTTTGTTTAAAAACTGCTGTTATATAAAGTTAAGTCGACTTAAATGTGGATTTACTTGGTTGCACTCACACACACTCTTGAACACACACTGCTTTGACTGATGTCCTCGTCCAGCATTGTTTCTAATGAAGTCTCATTCACTCTGACTGCTGCCATCTGGTTACTGTACACTCACTGAACCACATCTGCTGCGTGTTAACACACACACACACACACACACACACACACACACACACATAGACACACTCTCTCAGACACACTCACAGATCTCTCAAATGCACCCATTCCTCTGACTTGTGTGGGGATACAAGGTACACTCTCACACACACACACACACACACACTTGCATGCATACAGTAGCATTTAACTCACCATCTGTTCGTTGAGGTCCTGTGAGGCCTCCATGGCTGCTTGGTTTGTCCTCCGACACACACTTCAGGAGCAAAAATGACAGAATGAAATATTGGTTAAAGAAAAAAAGTGAAATATTTCACCTTTTAATGTTCACCTGTGCAAAATGTCAGTGAAAGAAATCATGAGAGGGGAGTTTTTTCAGTGCTTGCATTGTGATTGGAATCATGATACAGTATCATTTCTATTATTTTCAGGTCTACATGTGTCTCTGAGACCTTCTGTCAGTGTGTTTATGTGTGAGCAACGGGAGACCGAGTCAGGGAAGCAGCAGCGCTAACTTCGGCATATCATCTTCAGCCGAGGGTGAAGCTGAGAGATAATTGCAGAAGTAAATATCAACAATGAAAAAGGAGAAGTGTAAATGATCCGGCTGCTTGGCTGGCTCTGGACCACAGACACAGTGGCTGGCTAGCTCACCAAGACAGTGAGTGACCCCGTTAATACGAGACAGGAGACAGGTTGGCGCAGGAGTCTGCAGCCACGGAGAGGCCGAGGCGATTGTCTACGACTCGAGTGAGACTAGATGTGAAGCGATCAGAAAATGTGACAGAAACTGCATCGTGTTCTTGGCTGTTGTTTTTTTTTTTGTTACTGCCGTGCTGTGACAAAAGAGGGAGACTGAAAAGGTGGAAAACAATGCCAACACGTCTCACAGAGCGGCACAAAATGGCTCCTCTCTGCTGCAACGTGACAGTTGAACAAAAGAGAAGGCTGCAGAGACACGCACACACATGCACACAATAAAGTCCTTTAGTGTCACCAGATCTATCCAAAGCGGGTGGGTTTAAATGTGTCTGAGCTAATATTACTCCCGAAAACTGGTTTTAACCTTTTAAAAATCTGCTGTATTTTATTTCAGTTAATGCTAAGGTTGGTAGTAAGATTTAGATACACTTTTTGTTATACTGGTTAAAATAATCTTTATGTCCTGATAGCAATCAATACATAATGTGTTCTTAAAAAAGAGCGCAAAAAAAGCTGCTATCTACAGCCAGAGTAAACCTGGGAAAACACCAACCAATCCCTGCCATCAGGAGCCAAATTATGAAGCCAATCAAATCCCGTCCTGCCGTTCTGCCCGCCTCCTGCGAGACATGAGTTGACGTAGTGCAAAACACAAACGATGTGCTGAGGACCGGTTTTGAATTAGTCACCATCATATAGTTGCGAATCAGCGGCGCTAGTGCATGTGAGCGGGGGCGTCATTTTGGAGGAACTCCAAAGGGAGGGGTTAGACGGAGTCCTGGGGAAATGCTACATTCAAATTCATGCTAGTTTTCTGTGACTATCAACCCTAGCTTTAAGAGTATGTTTCTTAAGAGCCTGAAAATGCTACTTCTTACTGAGTGTGCCGTCAGCTGAGCAGGTAAGGTTTTATCTTATCTCACATTATTACCCAGCTGTGTTAAATGCTTGATCCTGATTTGTCAAAACTCCTTAACGATGGTGACTAATTCTCAATATCAAAACCAAAGCAACAGACAACCTGATCGCACAGGTTGCATCAAATCAATCCGTGGAAACCATAGACGTTATAAAATATGGACGTAGTATCCGTGCAACACTCATCTGTTTCTGAAGCGCTGTTTTGAGGCCAATCATCGGTGGCAGCCATATTGCTGCTGTCGAGCGATTGTGACGTAAAGAGGCGGGCTTTGAGCCTCCTAGCCAACAGCTACAGTGTTCTCGCCTGTCAATCAAGTCAGCTGTGCCTCTCATTGGAAGACTCGTAATCTCAATTACGTGCCAATCAAGAAATTAGATATCCAGACTACACTCGTCTTTTGAACCCTGACTGTAAATATGTTTATTTCTGCTGTAAAGATCATCTTGTTTGAATTGGTGTGTATGTGGTTTCCGGTACTTCCGGAGCCAGCCTCAAGCGGATCCTTGATGAACTGCATTTTTCAGCACTTCCACATTTTTAGACCGGAGGTTGCCGCTTGGTGGAAACAGATTCCAGTTTATTTCATCTCTGCCTGTTGGCACTGTGGCAAAAAAGTTAGTGTCCTTCTCAGGCTAGTCTTGACAGAGTGGGGGAATAATGACAGTTAGCTGGCACAGATGTGAGAGCAGCCTGAGGAGCTACTGGGCCCCAATCGAGTGGAGCAACATCCTCTGCTATAGCTGGTGAGAGCATCTATAAGTTGAAAATCATCTCATAGTTACGGTAGTAATTGCTAAAAGTTGTGCTATTTGCCTAATTTATGTAAAAGGTGAGTCTTTTGTGTAACTCAGAGAGGAAGGAGACTTGAATGAGGACAGAAATTACTCATTCACCTTCTCTAACGTTACCTTTTTTCTTTTTTTAATTGTATATATAAATAGTTTTTGAATGTGTAAAATCCTCTTCAAATCTATAATCCGTGTCAACTAGTGTATATAGCCTGAGCTGGTATCCAGGGAATAAGCAGGATAACATTTGGGGAACAGGTGCTTATGTAAATTAGAATCCCCTCAGAGTGAGACTAGACTCCTCTGCTTCACGTCTGGGTCCTTGCTCACCCTGTTGAGTTTCTAATTTGCATAACCACCCAGTAACTCAGTAAGTCTCACCGATTGTATTTCACTTTTTGTAATATTAGTCTCAGGGACAACATTATTCCACCATAAAGGAGCCCAAGAATGAACTTCCCTTTAAACAGGCAGAACCAGACTCATTGGTGGACAGCCATCTGCCGGCTACAGAGACAAACAACTACAGAGAGGACAAGCCACAACAAAAATAACTACAGATCATAATATATTGTGTAAGAAGATTGCGTTAACATCCTCTTCTGCAGTTTCATGAGTATTTTAAATGCCAGCTTTATCCTGAATAAGGCCTTACACAGGCAGAACATTACATTTGTTCCTCTTCTAGTGCCAGAGTGTGTATTTGTGTGTGCGACTGTGCGTGCTGTGGAGGTTTCTGGCTCGATCCTTTAAACTAACTGGCATCCTTTTAATTTTTCATAGCGTTCAGCTCCTCCTCGCCTGAAACCCAAGACAATAATGCGTCTCTCAGGTGAATTGATTTGTGCACCAGTCTCCCCCTCCCTCCCTCCCTCCCTCTCTCTCTCTCTCTTTTTCCCCTCCCTCTCTCCCTCTCACCTTTGTGGAGGACAGAATCAGCCTTCTGTCTGTTTGAACTTCACCCTCCTATTCATTATTGATTCTTTATAAAAACAAATGTAGAAAGAATCGTAAAGTTATAATTACAACTCATTTTTAAGGGTTAAGTATGAACTGATAATCTGGAATATCCTACAGACTTTGAAATTCCTCTGATGAACTCTCCCAGTCCAGGCTTGCCTCGAATGGCCCTTAATCCACCCCGTAGTTACCTGACACTGCAGAGGGAATCAATAATGCTGCCATTTCCTTTAGTGTCCCAGCAGAGAGAATTATATTTCCCTGCATGGATTTTGACAGAAGAAACACACACGAGACGACGGAGGATTAAAAGTGGACTCCACAGGCCGACACACACTGCGGTGATTCCAGGCTGAGTGTACAAACCCAACTGAGGGGGTGATGGAAAAACCGCAGGCGTCATATTAAAGACTTGATCACAATTTGCATGTGCGAGTAATTTTAATAATAATAATTATTATTATTATAATAATAATAATACATTTTATTTATAAAGCACTTTTCTGAGAACTCAAAGACACTGCACAGAGGATAAAATAACAGATTAATAAAAACATGAATAAAATACATTTAAAAGCAATCACACGTTACAAGCAGTTCTAAATAGGTGGGTTTTGGTGAGTGAAATTCACTTCCAGAATTTTCTTCCATAACGTGTCATTTTATGTTACGTCATGACGCACACTTATTCTAATACCCTACATCTGTAATTATGAGTTTGAATGGGTTATCCCACTATAATCAGAATTATACACAGTATTAAGAACATACACAGGATTTATTTATTATTATTATTATTATTATTATTATTATTATTATTATTACTATTATGTATTTATTTATTTATTTTGGAATAATTCTCAAGACAATAAATAATAAATATTTAACGTGGGCCGAATTTTACGATATGGCTCGTTTGAAATTTAGACACAAGGGCGACATTTAAAGGGAAATTGCAGTGTTCTTGAATGCCTCTTTATTAGGCCTATTATTATTTATTTTATCTATTTGGCAATCCATTTGATTAAATATAATTTAAGATAGCATCTTCCACACTTGTTCATATAGGCTTTTTTATTTTGAGTGTTAGATAAAACGTATTTTACTATAGAGATTAAGCTAAATATGCGAGAGAAATTCAGAAGAAAAACAGAAGAAAAAAATTGCTGTATAAAATTAAGATAATTCCACAAAAAAATAAGGATCAACAAAAAAAAAAAGCTGAAAAAAACCCCAATTTATACAAATTCTGAAATATTGACCCACATGCTATACGACAGTAGTCCTATATGGACAACATCAATGCGTAAAATACGTCATATTTTCCTCATCAGGATGCGCAATTCTATAAATTTGAATTGCAGTAAGGCTGTAAATACTTTGAAGGCCAAACTGCATAAATTGAAACAATTTTAAAAACAGCTCCAGTCTAAAAACGATGATGTTTTGCAGCCTCTGTGCGTCCAGCATTTTATCATCCCCACCAAACCTCCACGGTCCACCTCCATGTCCCATTCGCATTAATAATCGGTGGTTAAATTTGAGCCCTTAATGTGAAATCTAATCTGCGCGGATTAAAGCGCAGAAGGCCCTATCAGATTTTCAGTCGCAGTGTAACTTGTCATGTTGTTAGGGGCAGGCCAATAACCAGGGGCCATTCAAGCCCTGAGAGCCCGGCCGTGGTTTAAGATTCCCTCTTTCCTCCATATCAAATACAAACACAAACTCCACGTGGGATGATGAGGGCAGAGATGGGGAGAAAAAACCGGGGACACGCGGAGGGATGCTGGCGGAGCAAAGAGGGGACACGGAGGAGGAGGAGGAGGGGGGATGAAAAGACACCACATAGACCTCTTATTATCAGATTCACTATTTATTCTTTCTATAGGAACAAAAAAGAAGATATTTAATCACGAGAGTCTTCATGTCGCAGCTTCATACATGTGCTGATCAAATCCATGTCAGCACGCTCGGAATAAAATGCCTGCATGTTATTCGTCTATGTAAATAAGTCTCCACCTGTAAATCTAATAGGGGGAAATAAAAGCATGAAAGGCCTAACCTGACCAACAGGCCTACACTAACTGTAAATGATCACGAGATAATTCAAAGGTATGAGTAATTGCCTTATAGAGAAAAAAATTGCAAAAAAATAATCATTTGTTTTTATTCTTATAAAATATCAAGATGGATTTTTTTACATTTTTATTTTTAAGATTAAACAATTTAAATAGGCCATAATTTAAAGAATGTACGCTTGATATTTCAGATTTCATGCAGGCTGATGGCTGTCCAACATGACTCTGGTTCTGCTCCAGTTTTCTGCCTTTCTTAATGAAGTTTATTCTTGCTACTGTTGCTAAGTTCTTCCTCGTGGTGGATCATTATTTAATCACCCTTAACAATTTATGAAAACCTGCTCTTGTGTTATGATTTGTTGCTACATGGATACAAAATATGTCACATAACTGTCATGATGATCTGCAGGCACCTCACTCACCATGTTCCAGAGAGGAACCACAGGTTTGTATCAGAGTATAAACAGAGAAACAAAGTCAACATAGCCTACCTGCTGTGGAAAGTTATTTTCGTCCCAGTGAAGCTCCCAGATTTCCTTCACTCCTCACAAACTTTCATAGTCAAACACAGAGTGGTCTCCTCCGCACAGCTCTCCCTGCTGTCTGCAGCCTGTCACTGACTGGATCTAAACACTTCAGCCTCTGCTGCCCATTACCAGCCAGAGTCGAAAAAACAAAGCCGGAGGAGTCATTCACATTCGATTTAACACGTTTACAAACTCAAACACAAGTCCCGAGTCTCTGTCTGAGTGACCTGTCCGCTCACTTCAGCGGGAAACACCATTATTTTCACTCCGCGTCCAAGTTTGTGCACCAGGCTGTTCACACGCATTACACTAAACTTCATTATTGCGACCGCGCCGCTGCGCATGCGCCCAGCTGCCATGCGGACGCTGTTGGGCAAGAGTCCAATGGACTAATGGGGTTCAGAGGGGGAGGAGGGCAGGGAGGGAAGGAGGGGGGGATACCAAAGTGACATTCTTATTAATAGTTTGAGCAAATGACGAGCTCACAGTTTTATTTATCCCATCAGAGCAAAACAACAAGATGCACCCACTGACCAGAGTATCTATCTATCTATCTATCTATCTATCTATCTATCTATCTATCTATCTATCTATCTCTCTATCTATCTATCTATCTATCTATCTATCTATCTATCTATCTATCTATCTATCTATCCATCTATCTATCTATCTATCTATCTTAAAGAATTATCTTAGAATTTATTTCTTCATTGATTGTATTTATGTACCGCATCTTTTTCCCACAGGAGACCTTTGCTGCACTTACTCTTGGAGTTTGTAAATTAATGTCAGAATGTCAAGACAACAAAATGCTTCTTAATTTTATAGAAGACGATAATGAGAGAGTTGATGAAGGCTGACAATCTGCTCAAACAAATCCTTTAGACTGGTAAAGGTGAAGACAGGATCAAGATTATCTGACATATTAAAGCAGACATTAATTGTGCCGGCTGTGAAAGATGTTGTCATGATTGGAATTCTGATCTCTGAACAACCTTTTGTTTTCCATGATCACAGATGTGACAGTACCTTATTCCCTTGAGATTGCACACTGTATTTTCTGAAGATGATGAAGTTGTGAACTCCCAATGTATAGAATAATGAAAATAACGATGGTGAGTGTGGTCGGTCATGCCTTTATTGCCATTGGACATCCTATGACAGAGTTTGTTTTGCTTTTTTATAACAGAAAAAAAGAGGAGTAACAGAAGTAACATACATAAATGTTACAAAAGGAGGTAGATGAAGGAAAGCAGAGAGTGCATTCAGTGCAGGACCTTGTGTATCATTGTACCTTACAGGAATATTGCTACACTTAAAAAAGGTATTGCACCATGATAATAATTGCACATGACAACTGATTGCACCATGAATATTACACAGAAAGAATAATTGCACAATATATAATTCTCTACACAAAATTCTCATCATAATAGAAATTGCATATTAAGTTATTCCATCATATGTAAGATTGCACATATGTGTATTTCACATTAAAAGTTTTTCACCACAGATTTTATTGCATATTAATTATTATTACGCCATAAATAAAAAAATGTATACACACTATATGTTGCACATTAAGTGTTTTGCACCATGATCATACTGTCAGCAGTCGTCCTGTTGTGTTTGGTGTTGTGCTGATGTGTGCGTACATTTAGTTTTTCCACTGCTGTCTTTTGACCATTAATGGTGTTTAATCAAACATTAGATTCACTTATTATTTTCCTTGATGCTTTGACATCATGAGTATTTTTGATTACTGTAGTTCTACCAAAGGTGTTTACACTGTTCAAAGTTATGTCCCAGATCAGCAGGCAGGGCAGTAGCGTCAGTTTCTGAAAAACAGGGATCAAGTCCCCCCCCTCCACCCCAAGTCTCCTATAATCATTCATATTTTCAATTCAATTCAAAACTTTTATTCATTCTCGAAAAGACATTGAGGTTTCCCTCATTTCCAATGTCGTCGAGATCACAGGCACATTAGAAACAGCAAACAAACACACAATCATTCACAAAATAATATATTAATTAAATCAGATACAATTTGAGACATTATGTAACTCTAGATATATTGTCCATCTTCATTAAGCAAAACCTTTTCCAAAATGCCACCAAAAACTATAGCAGAGAAACTATGCAGATTGTATTGATACAATTTTATCCAGTTTATTTGTGATGCACTGAAACTGTTCAGTTAAAAATACAACACAAATACATGGACCAATATAAATGCATTTACCACTATTAAAGACATAAAACAGAATCAGCTTTATCAGGACAGAATGTGTCCTTCATATACCTTAAAATAACAAAGATAAGATAACGCACTCTTTCATTAGAAGAAATATTATTAAATAATATTTAATTTATAGGACAAACTTTGTAAATAAACTATGAGCGCAAAAAAAGCAAAAACAAACAAAAAGCATTAATTGTGTTTGAGGTCAAATATTCTCTAAATCATCATATTGATTTGAGGCCATATCGCCCAGCACTAGCTCAAAGTCACAGCTCAAATTGAGTCCTAATGCACTTGAAGTTAACGTCCCCTAACAGGAATCCTGCTGAAGAATGCTTCACCAAGGTAAACAGACAGCTGCTTCAATATTGTGTAAAATAAAGCCTGGAAACATGTTGGATCGAAACAACAACACCAGTCAGACAGCAGTGTTCCACAGTGGCTCCATAAAGATGACAGATTTGGCCTCAGAATTCAGTTTGTTTGTTAAATTTCTGTGGTTTGTTGTGGTTTTTTGGGTTCTGTGACTGCTGGATCCTGCTGCTGTCCTTTAACATGCTGTCATTTATTTGTGATGATGCTGATGTCAGCAGCCTCTCTGACTCATCCCTGATTGATGGTTTTAACATTCACATGCACATGATATACATGCAAACACATCTTCCATCCTTTTCCCTGCTTTTCTTTCCTCTCGCATGCAAACAAATGCTAGTTGTTTACATGATTCCAAAAGTCTTTGGATAATTTTATGTAGGATTAAAAGAACCAAAGTTTCCCTGGCATCACTCACACAAACACTGAAAAACAAGAGTTCTGCTCTTTTGTGGCATTGGCTGGCACAGCAGTTGGCGGAGCTAGAAAGAACGAGGAACCGCTGACGTACTGACGAAACAAATAAAACAAAGGGGCGAGAGGAAAGAAAAGAAAGCCTTTCTTTTACAATACTTTTAGATTCTGCAGATAATCTGACCTGCAAACTGTACGGAGACATGAATGCAGCTTTTTATCACCTGCACATTGATGTTACCCACTTGTAAAAAAATAAACAAACTCTTAGTATGGGACAACATTGATGGCAGCCTCCGGCTTACTGAAGAGCAGGAGGAATAAAAAATGTAAGACAATCTGTACCCAGATACCCTTTTCATACAGGAAAGGCTCCATGTAGGGCTCTTGTTTCTTTTCTCCATCTTCAGGTTATCTTGGAGGGCACTTTTTTCAATTATTCTACTAAGAGGGCAACTTGACAAGCTGTTTTCTCCACTGAAAAGACACCCTGAAGGACATTTATCACATTTTCTCTATTTGAGAGACACCCTTAATGGCACTTCATTTCAATTTCTCCACGAGGGAGACACCCTTCAGTACACTTCATTTAATTTTCTCCATTTAGTATACACTCCAAAGGATACTTTTTTCTTCTTCTCTCTATTGGTAAGACACCCATAGGAGATTTTGATATGTTTTCTCCACTAAGGAGACACCCTTCAGGATACTTCTTGAATTTTTCCCTACTGGAAGAATGCCCAAAAGGACACTTGATTAAGTTTTCTCCACTGGAAAAACACCCTGAAGGACATTTTATCACATTTTCTCTAGTAGAAAGACACCCTATAGGACAATTTATTATATTTCCCCAACTGAAAAGACACCCCAGAGGACACTAAATTACATTTTCTCCACTGGAAAGACACTCCGGAAGGACACTTTATTTAATTTTCTCCACTTATTATACATTCCAAAGGATACTTTTTTCTTCTTCTCTCTATTGGTAAGACATCCATAGGAGATTTCGTTATGTTTTCTCCACTGAAAAGACACCCTGAAGGACACTTTGTCACATTTTCCCTTTTTGAGAGACACCCTAAAGTGCCCTTAATTTCATTTTCTCCACTAGTGAGACACCCTTCAGGACTTGTTAATTTCTTCCCTACTGGAAGAATGCTCCAAAGGACACTTGATTATGTTTTCTCCACTGGAAAGACACCCTGGAGGACATTTTAATCACATTTTCTCTATTTGAGAGACACCCTATAGGACATTTTATTACATTTTCTCCACAGGAAAGACACCCCGGAAGGACACTTCTTTTAATTTTCTCCACTTGGCAGACACTCCAAAGGATACTTTTTTCTTCTACTCTCTATTGGTAAGACACCCATTGGAGATTTTGTTATGTTTTATCCACTGAAAAGACATCCTGAAGGACCCTTTGTCACATTTTCCCTATTTGAGAGACACCCTTAAGGGCACTTTATTTCATTTTCTCCACTAGGTAGACAACCTATAGGACCCTTTTTATGTTTTCCCCTACTGCAATAATTCCCCAAAGAACACTAAATTACACTTTCTCCACTGGAAAGACAACCTATAGGACATTTTATTATATTTTCCCTACTGGAAAGACACCAGAGGACACTAAATTATATTTTCTCCACTGGAAAGACACCCTGAAGGATACTTCATTCAATTTTCTCCACTTGGTAGAAACTCCAAAGGATACTTTAATTTGTTTTCTCTATTGGTAAGACACCCATAGGAGATTTTGTTATGTTTTCTCCACTGAAAAGACACCCTGAAGGACCCTTTGTACCATTTTCCCTATTTGAGAGACACCCTAAAGGGAACTTCATTTCATTTCCTCCACTGGCAAGACGCCCTGAGGGACATTTTATTACTTAAAGTTTCACATTATCACATTTGCTCCATTTGAGAGACACCCTAATGGAGACTTCATTAAATTTTTTCCACTCGGTATACACGCCAATTGATACTTCTTTGTTTTTCTCTTTTGGAAAGACACCCTGAAGGACACTTTATCATATTTCTCTAGTTGAGACACAACTACACACTGGAAAGACACCATAAAGTAAATGTATTTATGTTTTCTCCACTGGAGAGACACCCTGAAGGACAAGTGTCCATGTTTTCTCCACCGGAAGGTTATCTACCTGCATGCCTCAAACATAATACTCCCTTCATGTTATGTGCACTGTGCACTTCATAATACTCTCTTCATGTTATGTGCACTGTGTACTTCACTATATCAAGAGTTTCCAATCTAGAGGCCATACTAGAAGTGTTTTGCTATACATTGTTGACCAATCAGTCTATCTCTAGAAATTATCCTCTGATTATTAGCTATTAAAAGTATGTCTGCAAAAGGAAACATTTACTCAGTCACTTATTCCCAAATATAAAGACATATTTTTAAGCACAGCACATTCTTTCTGCAGCCTTTAGAGAGAGTACGTCAGAGGAAAACCTGTGTATCAGCTGTCATGACAAACATTCACAGCGATCGCAGATTTGGGTAGAAGGCCACAAAAGACGAGGCGTTAGTTCTTCAGTCTGTTCGGATCACTTTGTGCTGCACAGCTGCATTTTGCACCCTGAGAGGAGACCCAAGTCACAAAAGGGAGGGAGGCATTTTCTGCATACCGTCAAAAGAGATTTGAGCCCTGGTTTGTTATCCTGACATAACTGAGCTTTTCAGTCATTTTTTACACTGAGCTGAACAAGATGAGCACTGTACAGTTACATGAGTGTTTAAGTGTTTTGTGTTTTGCCACAGCATGGGTTCAAATATGACACAATCTATGGGTGGTTGTTAACAGTGCTCTGAGGCTGACAACACTTTCACATTCTTGTCTGTCTTTGTGAAAGTGTTCTACTGAGTTTTACAATCACTCGTTTTAACTCACTGTGTGTATTTAAGTTTCTTGTTTAAGGCCTATTCATTGACTGTGCATAGAACGAGCAATGTGCCTTCATTTCCATCCATTGTGAGATGTGAAATCAAAAAAAAGCCTTGATGAGCGCTGACATGTTGCGCTGGTGCAGCCAAGGTATGCATAGAAGCAACCTGCAGGACTGATGTCGTACAGTCCGCAGCAGAGCAGATTCTTATTAGGAAAAATGAACACTTGAAGATAAATCAGCTTGATGAGAGCTATCAATAACAACAGAAACTTTGTTTGAGAAAAACCTGTTTCATGTGTATTTCAATTTTCTAGTCTGACCCATGTTCACTCTGTTATAATGAAAGAGGCAGGATTTTTGGCCTATGCTGTAGTCAGCCAGCAGGGGGAGCTCATTACAGGTGTCCATTTTAATATAAAATCAATGAGGCCCATTATATCAGTTATCAATAGACTTGACTCAAAGAGCCCCACTCTAAACTTCAGGTTCCACCCTTTCATGCCCAAACCAAGCGGCAACCTCCGGTCTAAAAATATGAGTCCAATGCGGAAGTGCTGAAACCTGCAGTTCATCGAGGATCCGCTTGAGGCTGGCTTCGGAAGTACCGGAAACCACATACACGCCAATTAAAAAAAGACGATCTTTACAGCAGAAATAAACATGTTTACAGCCTGGTACAAAAGACAAGTGTAGTCTGGATAGTTCATGTCTAGATCGGTACACACTGTACGGGGGGTGAATTTTTTTCTAACGCAGCAATTTCAAAGATATTGAGATTTCGAGTCTTCCAATGAGAGGCACAGCTGACTTGATTGACAGGCGGGAACACTGTAGCTGTTGGCTAGGAGGCTCAAAGCCCGCCTCTTTACGTCATAATCACTCAACAGCAGCAATATGGCGATGATTGGCCTCAAAACAGCGCCTCAGAAACAGAGGGGTGACGTCACGGATACTACGTCCATATTTTATACAGTCTATGGCCCAAAAAACACAAACATGACTCACTAATGCCGCCAAAACAACATGACCCACTCAGGCTTTAAAACAAGAGTTACATTTCAGTGCCGACAGATTTGAAGGAGCGAGATCAGAGAATGGTTAAGTTGAGTAAAAACACTTGAGACCTAAATTCTAAAGTCAGAGGTATAAGGCTTAGTTTACGTGTGTCATGATATCAGTTTGTTTCACGTCCTGTTTGATTCTTTTAATAAGATCCACCCTGCTGTGAACCTCCTCGCCCTCCCTCCCTCCCTCTCTCTTCCTGCAGCAGACTCAGGCCTCCGCTCTGCTGCTCGGTGATTGACACACTCTGGCAGAATAAATTAAAACCTCAAGCTGTGACAGAGCTCAAAATAGCAGGAAGCTGTCGCTGACCTGCAGACTCTAGTGCCACATGTCAGTGAGCTTAAAAAACTTGGCAGAACATTCTGCACAAAGAGAGCATGTACAGGTGTTTGTGTGTCCGTGCGTTTATGTGTCTGTGTGATATTTACTGATGAAGCAACTCCAACAGCAAAGACACACATGACTCCTACAGGTGGTCTTAAACTAAACTTTAGCAAAAACAATTTCATCTTGTTCAATTAAACTGAGCCACTCTGGAATCTGAAGGCAGTGGCAGATGGATCTATTTTTTTGGCCAGCTGTTGTTGGGAGGGTGACGCTGAGGTGGGGTGGAGGGGCGGGCTAAGCCCCAAGATGTTTAGAGGCGCAGAGCAGCGGGTCTCTTTGCCAAGTCACAGAGCTTCTGGTTCTTGCCAGCGGAGGGGGGCGGCTGGGAGAAAATGCCATTTAGCTGGCTGATATTTATAGATATGTGAGGAACTTGTGCTCAGGCCGGGCTGAGGTGCTGACGACGTAAAACGAGAGGACGCTTCCAGAAGTCGAGTGTCAGGGCACACAGATAAAAATACCCGGTGAAAGATGGGCCTGGTCATTAGTGGCCCAGTCTGGCATGTGACATGGCAGCATTTCAGAGGTGATTTATGATTATTACTACAGCTAACCTATACCTCTCCCTTTACTGCCCCCACCCTTCATCCCAAATTGGTTTGCCAAATGGAATAGTGCATGGGGTTTATTTCAGGGTTTCGAGTGCACAGCTTAACGTCGGGTGGACTTTTAGACTTTGGCGGAGTGCCACAGTTTGGTTAAGACTCAGATTGACCCTTAAAGTGACTGAAAATCAAATGACATATTACCTCCAACTCGTTCTGGTTGCACATATGGAACATAGCTACTCTTGTTTTTTTCATCAGATGGAAGTGTGAAGCATTTTTTTTGCACGCTCAATCGCAAATCACTGGATTTGATTCACAGCTTGAAGTATCAATCCATCAAATTATTCTGCAGAAAAGTGACGTTTGATAGAGACATTGAGCGAGCGAGGGAGGGAGGTGGTGTAATGAGCTCATTGCAGGCCGCTGCCTCCCCTAATTGCCGGAGCGAGCTGCCACAGGGACGAACAAAGGAAACATTTAACACATCGTAAATTCCTGTAATGTCCTGCCGAGGAGCTGCTGCTCCGGTTACACTTACAGCTTTTTTTTTCTGCTGACCCTTTAATAGTGTCCAGTGACAGACAAAGACAAACATATTACAGATAGAGACAGTCAATGCTGGACGTTTATTATGACTCTTCTTTGCAGGTTTGTTTTGTTGGTGGTCTCTTGTTATCACAGTCGGATCATCCCTAAATACTGTGCAGGATGAAAAGATTCAAGAAAGAGGTGCATTTAACTTTCAACTTTAAAACTATGCAACCACTCTCAGACAAATTTGAGCAATCATATTAAAGACAGGACTAATGTTTCTCATTGTTTATCAAATCCAGATATAGACTCCTGCAGTGTTTGACAGACAGGAAAGCTGCAGCCGAACACGACCACCACATGAAAATCCAGCCTCGCTCTCCAAGAGCCTGCAGACGACTTCTCTCTGAGTTTCTTCCCAGTCTTTTGTCCCACAAGGCGAATGATGGAGCATATGCCTCATCCACCGAGGTGGTGATCAAGTGAGTGTGTGAGAACAGTTAAAAGAAGAGACAAAAATAGAGAGTGAGAGACGAAGGGTCCAAACTTTGTCCCACAATAAGCGCCCTGAGAGACTCCTCACTGTGAAGCTTGATACGCTACAGTGTGTGTGTGTGTGTGTCCTGCAAAGACGTGCACACCCTGCGTGTGAACACAACATGAACTGTTTTTGAGGTGTGGGTCAGGCCAACAAAATTAGTTTACCATCAGCTGTGCTCTGGCGCTCGTTCGGTCCCAGCCTCTGTCCAGTATTTCTTCCAGCTCCCTCCACCTAATGGCGTCTCGGGCCGGTTTTACTGCACCGCCCTGGGGAGGCTACTGTGGCCAGATCCAGAACACTTGGCTTTATGTGGATTGAATGTTTTATGGTTATGGACATAATATTTAAGTGTAAGAACAGTCACACAAGAATCCGCCCCCGCACCGGTTTCCCCAGCCATAATAAGTAGACCGGGGGAGGAAAGGTAAGGACTGTAGGAGAGGCATTACTGCGGATTATGTAACTGAGCTCAAACGTTTTGATGTATCTTCTTAAGCATGAGTCTAAATTCTCATGGTGGCAGAGCGAAAGCATCAAAACACAACGTATTAAAAACTCTTAACTTTTTTATTTTTAAGCCCAAAACTCAAACACTGAACCCAAAACTGAATGCTCAATTTTGACTACACCTTACATATCCCATTAAAAACACATAAGCTTGAGGGCTACATCAAAGTCAAACATGCAAAAGTTAAGTTTTTTAACATGACTGAGCGTGCTGCTCTGTTAAAAACGTAGACTTTGATTGATATTGCAGCAGCCGTCGAGGGTCAAATCACTCGTGATTTTCACCGCTGTGAATTTGATGTATGTTGTGCAGAAGTGTGTTTCAATGTGTTTGCAAGACAGAGAGAGAGGGAGAGAGAGAGAGAGAGAGAGAGAGAGAGAGAGAGAGAGAGAGAGAGAGAGAGAGAGAGAGAGAGAGAGAGAGAGAGAGAGCTGCAAAACTGAAGATATTGAAATACAGCACATGTTTGTTAAAATGCATGAAAGCCTCTGTAAGTTATCTCCTCAAGAACATGCGATGTCCAGCTGTGAAGAATATGTCAGCACTCAAAGACCGCTATGTTTTATGATATCACCTGCTCCTGTGTCCGCGCCATCCGCTCTGACCACTCAGCTTTATCCAGTTAAAGGTGCAGTGTGTAGTTTTTAGAGGCACAGTGTCCATAAGTATGTTTAAATTAGTGAATAATCCCCTAATTATAAGATTTGTTTTGTTTTTGTGAACTTAGACAAGTGTCTTTTATTTCTACATAAGGAGCGAGTCCCCTTTAACAGAGGCTGTCACTTTGCATCACCATGCTTCTACAGGAGCACAAAAAGGACAAACTAGTAACCTAAAGTCGTACCTGCTTGTTTTACCTAAAGTCTCTAAAAATAGTTTGGGAGGTAGAGCCTTCAGTTATCAGGCACCTCTCCTTTGGAATCATCTAGACAGACACACTCTCTATTTTTAAGATTACACTTAAAACTTTCCTTTTTGATAAAGCTTATAGTTAGGACTGGCTCAGGCTTGGACCAGCTCTTAGTTATGCTGCTATAAGCTTAGACAGCCAGGGAAACTGACACACTGACAAACTGGGATCCTATCTCTCCCCTCTCTCTGCCTATCACTTACTTTAACTCTCTTAATCTCCCCTATCCCTCTTTCCAACCCCAACTCAGTCTCAGCAGATGTGTGTCTAACATGAGTCTGGTCCTGCTGGAGGTTTCTGCCTGTTAAAGGAAGTTTGTCCTTGCCACTGTAACTTGCTAAACGCTGCAAAGTGCTCTGCTCATGGTGGATTAAGATGAGATCAGACTGAGTCCTGTTTGTAAGAGGGGACTGAATCTTATCCGGTTTTGATGTTGGGTCTTTGTTAGTTATTGAACATAGAGTACGGTCTAGACCTGCTCTGTTTGTAAAGAGTCTTGAGATAACATTTGTTGTGATTTGGTGCTATATAAATAAAGATTGATTGATACGTATTTTTGTTTTTTGAGTGGCCACAGAAAATGCACCGATTGGAAGATGATGAAGAAGAAGAGAGTCTACGGTAAACTCTGCTTTGAGAGTTAGCTTCAAGTTCACTTCTTTTCTATGCTACCAGACAGTAATATTATCTCTCAGCCACTGACTTGCTAAGAGGAATATTACTTGGTAATGTAGCTGATGCAAATTCAAAAACACAAGCAAAAGTTACAACAGAAATATGCTGCAAGTGAAAAGACATGCTGAAAAAAGTCCAAACAATGCATTGTACCAAGCCACTTAAAACAGGAGTCACTTTGTTGTGATGACTGGATTTGCAGTTGTTTTCTGTTGCATGTGTTTTCTGGGTTCTTGCAAATGCAGTGGATTTAATGTCAACACATTTGCTTCAGCTTTTTACAGCATGACTCTCAGCTGCAGTACATTTCCATGGTTGCTTTTATTTTAGAACTTTGCACCTTTTCAGAATTTGCAATCTGGTTCTTCTAATGAAAATCATCTGAGCCCTTCAGCCCGACTGCTTCCGTCGACCTTCATAGGTTATCTGATGTAGGATATAGTGCACAGATCAATCCGGTAACGTGGCTTATCTCATGACTGTCTTTGTTAATGAGGTTAAGAATAAAAAGACACACATAAACGTCAACTGGTGAATCTCACAGTTAGATATCTCTTCTACCCCTGTATAAATGTAAGGTCTACATACAGCATATATGCACACATAGCACAGGGATGAATCATTATGAGGCAATGCTTCACTTCCCCCCAGTGTACTGCCATCTCTCTCTCTCCTCTCCTCTGACACACACTCACACACACACACACACACACGGGTCCGAATCGCCGCACTGATACTGAATCTCAGCGGTATTACAGCTGGAATTCCTGCTATGTTTTTTTAACTAATGAAAGAATGAAGAAAAACAAACAGAGAGGCCAAATTAAAAGAGAAAAAAGATGAGGAGAAGAAAACACACTGAGGGAGAGGAGAGAGGAAAGAGGGAGAAGGGGCTCATGACTGTCTCTCATTTTAAGTGTACGTGTGATTTTTGAGTCCAGTTTGAGGACTAATGGAGGTGAAAAAAGACTCTGACTGACACACGTTTGCTGAATGAATGATGACCTTCTTTATTCGTCTGACACATGGAGAAGTCCTCTGTTTATATAGCATTAGGACTTCTTAGGTTTTACATTTAAACTGGAAATCTCAATGTGTTTCTATATTTATCCAGAATATAATCTAAAAATGTTTGAGATGCTTGGCATAAAAAAGTTGGTTAAAGACTTTATATATGGGACATGAAGTATGTTTATGTCCTCTACAATGCTAGACCTCATCTATATTACTGATCCCTGCTAAGTTAGGGGGTTTTCATATTTCTTCCTCAAATTCTGAGATTCAAACAAAACCTTGACAAACAAATTTGGTCCAACAAATTAAATCCAATAACCTTCAAAAAATCTCTGTACACACTAGAGTAGAGTATGCTAATGCTAACAAGTGCTCTGAATGTTTGAGCTTACAGCTTCCATCTTCTAATTACCAAAACTAAGTCTGAGCATTGCAGTAAAAAGCAGATATTAAGCTTTCTGTTTTCATGCACCAAAACCTTGGAACTCTCCACCTCAGTAAACTAAAGACTTACCTTTTTAATCTGGCTTTTAATTTTGAGTAATTTAATTTGAGCCATGGACTGCATTATTATTATTATTATTATTATTATTATTATTATTATTATTATTATTATTATTATTATTATTATTATTATTATTATTATTCAGATTCAGATTAAGAGATCTTTATTAATCCCAGAGAGCAATTTGGTTTGCAGTGTACCAGCTTGTCGATAAACAACACAAACACTAACAAACAGACAAACAATACTCAACAGTCAACATGTCAGTGACAACAGCAGTGCAAGATGGGGCTTGTCATAAAGAGTAAAAGAATAAATTAAAATAGACTAAAATAACTTTTTTTTTTTAAAACACAAGAGCCAGGGATAAATACTAAAAAACTAAAAAACACTTTAAATACAGAACTTCACAATTTCACAAGGACAATCTATAACAATTATTGTGAAATCACTATACATAACTTCTGGTTAAAATTACACATTCGAAAATAAGTCCCCCATCCAAATACAGTTTCAAAACAAACTGGTGCTTAAAAACACACCAAAATACAAATATGTTTGGTGCTCAAAATTTTCTGAGGGAGTGCTCCAGAATATGCGAAATAAATGAATGCATAATAACCATGATAATCATGAATGCATGATTATTACTCAGATTATTATTGTATCACCAAAATCCCTAATTGTTGCATCCCAAAGGGCAAGGCGCAGAAGAGAGTGAACATTTTCTAGTTAAATGCCAGTGTCTGTTTGTGTCACCTCACACTAGAAACAAGACTTGAAAGAAGAATGTGCTTCATGTTCTGACCTCTGTCACTAAGGTTATGTTTTCAGGTCTGTTTGTTTTTCAGCAGGATTACTAAAAATGACTAGCTCATTTTACACGAAACCTGGTGTGGCAGAAGATAAGAAAGGATCTGTCATTTCTAACCAACAGCAATATGTGCATAATTGTAATTCTTGTCTGAAGTTCAGTAAATGTTACTCATGAACGTGTACATTTTATCCTGCTGAAGGTAAAGTTTCTGTAACAAAAATAAATAAATAAATAAAAATAAATAAATAAAAATTACACATTCGAACAAGTTTACAGAATTCAACCACTACCCAGCTCACATCACAGCCAGTTAGCAAAGATTTTACACCTTTCTTATCTCACAATGTCATGACACTAAATGGAAATACTCACCAGGAAGTAGTTCACCTCTTAAATACCACACCTGCCAACCCATTTTGATTAACGCGCTGAGGCTCTGCTGTCTCACTTCCTTGTTTTAATCATGTAAGATACAGCAAGTCTACTATCTTCTGTAGATTCCCAAATCTTCCCTCAACACCCACACACTTATGAACACACACACATACACACACTGGCCTCTCCTTAGAAGTCGAGCCAAGTGTAACTACATAAGTTCTGGTCCAGACAGTGACTGTCTTCAGTCTCAGTCCTTCAGGCTATTGGCTCGTCTCCCTCTTCCTTCAGTTTATTGCTCTTATTTTGGTCATAAATGTGTCCTAACTCGATACCTGCTCACTGTTTGGCTCTGGTTCAGAGTCGTATTGTCACTGTGCTCTCCATGAGACAGGTTTCTCTTGATCTTTTCAGTCTGATTCATTTTATTCTCTGCGTCTTTCGTCTCTTACACACGTGATTTATGGGTAACACACTCATTAACACACATTAGCATGCATATACACACAAAAATAGCTTATGAAGCCTCAAGTTTATGAAACATAAATAACTGATGTTTAACATGATTGATTCTTTTTTTTAATGTTTGGGGCGAAAACTAATTTCCAGGCCGTAACAAAAACAATGCCCTGTGCTTCTAAATTCCTCAGATTAATGTGTTTATTTCATCTGATTAGTAGAAAAATGGGACTTTCAGAAAAATAACATCTGACGTATTCTGCTCCTTTGTGCTCTGTGGACAACACCGAATGATTGATCATTCAAAGGGGATTTTGAGGGGGGGAAAAAGAAAGCTGGATACGCTGGTTTGCCGTCATTCCTCCGAGCTAAAGTAATGGTTTATGTTGGGAGAATGATGATTTGTTGAGAGAGGAGATAAAAAAATAAAACAGCAAAAGAAAAGTGTTTCTATCCCCAGATTCAAAATACACACATCATCGCTCAGTTCTGAGTTGGATCGCTGGGGATCAAGTTCCCCTTCAGAAACATTTGAAAGTACATAAAAATACTCTGCTATGATTGATATTTTGTTTAACATGATTCCCCCCCATAAAAAAATGGCGGTAAACGCTGCTGCCTGCGCTAGTATGACCAATGAAAGATGAGTCACATCAACACAGCTAGCATCATGGAAAACATGGAGAGTTAGCTTGTTTGAGAATCATCCAGACTAAATCCTGATGATGAGTCTGTTGTGGATGAAAACAAAGAACTAGCGGATGTATCAGAGTAGTAGGTGGTGTTTACATGTTTCTTTATGGTGTCTGTTAGCTTGTCTTGCATTAGGTCATGGTATTTCCTTGTTTTTTTGGGGGGGGCCGGCCTTGTGCCTTAATTGACAGGACAGCTGAAGACAGACAGGAAATGTGGGGAGTAGAGAGTGGGGGAAGACATGCAGCAAATGGTTGACCGACAGGGAGTTGAACCGGCAACCTCTGCGACGAGGACTGTAGCCTCTATACATGGGACGCTTAGTCCGATAGGCCACCATTTTCCCCTGATGTCATGCTCAGTTTGTTGTGTGGTTTGTTGTCTCATGAACAAAGCACATGTGACATAGTATCAATTTACTGCTTTAATATTGATCAGCAGCTGAAAAGATAAAGTAGAGCAAAATCTGGAGGGATATCTCACCAATTTTTCAAGGTGAAGCTGGATTCTTGATCTATATCTATCTACATCATCGGACACTAGCCTGTGGGATCTACTGCCTGCTACATATTACCCATGAATGTGATATGCAGTACGTACAGCAAGTTCCCTCAGTCACTGTCTGGTTTGGATCTGCAACCAAACTAGACAAACACAGACTGCAACGGACTATAAGGACTGCACAAAAAATCATCGGTGTCGACCTGCTCCCCATCTAGGACTTGTACCGGTCCCGGGCCAGGAAACGGGCAGGTAGCATCACCGCTGACCCCTCACACCCTGGACACAAATTCTTCAAACTCCTCCCCTCCGGCAGGCGCTACAGATCACTGTGCGCCAAAACAACCCGCCATAAGAACAGTTTCTTCCCCCAGGCTGTCACTCTGATGAACACTAAACCATAACAGTGTCATACCTGTTGGATCAATACTCTCTGTAAACATACATGTAAATATACAATGCAACAATTCTCCAAGCAGAATTCCATATTTCAGTTTTTTGTATTATTTAACTACTATTTTCATAATGTAAAAACTACCTCTGCTACTCACCACTGTACATATTAGTCATGCCTATTTGTTGTTCTTTTGTATTTACAGCTGATGTTATTGTTATTATTTTATTTTATTTTTATTTGTATGTCTTATTCTTATGCCTTGTACAAAGAGAGCACAGTTTACTAAAGTCAAATTCCTTGTGTGTTCAAGCATACCTGGCCAATAAAGCTGATTCTGATTCTGATTCTGATTCATATACAGAAAAAAGAAGAAGCGAAACGTTGAGGGTGGTGTGCATTGTGGGAAGCAGTTCGCGAGGGAGACTGGTCCGCCTCATACTAAGACATTTTCCCCAATCAAAACAACATCCGGTTAGTTTGGCATACTGCAGATTTTGCTCTTGTTCACATACTGATGACTACATACTGAGTTTTGACCAAATCAGTACATACTACTTGTATAGTATGCAGTTTAGAAAACAGCCTCTGTGTCACCATTTGGTTTTTGTGTGGTTTGAAGCCAATGATGATGGGTACCATATTTGAAACGGTTACTCAATCTAAGTTTCAGTTGACTCAGAAATAGGCTGAGGTGGGCGTTAATTGTCCTGTCAAACAGCTGCAATGCTGGAAACTCAGCTGTGCCCCTAAATTATGCAAATGTTGTATAATAGAATAGAATATATCTTGTCATTGTACATTTTACAACAAAATTGAAGTGCAACCCATTTCAGTGCAAAAAGATGCATTAAAAGAACAGTAGTAAAAGAAAAAGAAAAAATCATAAAAACAGTCATAGAGAAAACATAAAAAATAATAAATAAAAACAAGAGACACATACAGCATTCAACAGTCAGACATTCAGTGATCAAAAAGATTGCACCGTCCCATTTTATGTTGCATTACTTAGCATTTAGTGTACTTATTGCTTTGGGATGAAAACTGTTTTTTAGCCTGTTTGTCTTTGTTTTTAATGTCCTGTATCAGCAGTTCAAATGGGTGATGTCCCGGGTGTGTTTGGTCCCTGAGGAGGTTTTTGGCTTTCTTAAGGCACCGTGATCTGTAAAGTTCATCCAGGGAGGGGAGGGGGCAACCAATGATTTTTGAGGCGGGAGTGATAATGCTTAGCCTTTATAATGGATGCCCAGATAATGAGTGCAAACACAGAAATGAGCTACACAGACCGAAATAGCTTTTGAACAAGGCTGTGAACATGTTTATCTCTGGTGTGAAGTGGGGTATTTAACATGAGTGTTAATGGGGATTTTGTGGCTCTGACAGTGGACAAGTGGACACTTTAGGAACTGCATTTAATTTGCACTTTCAGATTGGCTTCATTTTTTAAAACCAGAGGTTGCTGCTTGGTGTTAAAAATGTATTTATGCACATACAGGGGAAGTGTTTGCTGTAAGGGCAAGAGTGAGCTGGAGTGGTGTCCAGACTCATGGAGCTCCTTCTGAAGTGGCACCTCCATCTTTAATGTTGGCTGTGTTGAAAAACTGGAGTAACTAGGGACAGTGATGTAAACATGAGTGGGAAACTGCTTATACGTACATGCCTGAAATAGATATCTTGTTCAATATATCAGCCAACTCTCTCTGGAACTCAGCCTGAGAGTGTAATGAAAGTTAATATAACATACTGTTAAAGCATGCTTCAATTATCAGCTGAATTATCGCAGTGTAATGTACAGATACAAGAACACACACATTGAAACACACATCTGTGCTTTAATGTGCTTGTTTTTCCATCTGCTCCTTGTTTTCAGGTCCCTTCTGGTCACTTTTGAGTATGTTTCTGTGGTCTGGATATCTTCAAGAAACAGAGTCAAAGCGCCGTATATGATGTTGTCATTTCTCCCTCTCCGAGGGTTTATTGTTTTGTTTGGCATTTGTGTTTCGTTTGGAGGCAAACGCTGAAGAATTTGAGCAGCACGTGTCCTCAGCAATCATAATCACGAAATCCCTACTGGTCTCACACACACGCACACACACACTCAGGCACGCATGCACACACAGGCCTGATTACTACTCAGTCTGGTCTGTGTAATGTAATGGATGCAGATTGAATGTGTCAGTGAGGACCTCACAGGAGGAGACGGTGAAGGAAGGAAGGAGGAAAGGAAGGAAGGATAAGAAAGCTTTTAGTGATGAATGAAGTACAAGATTAAAACGTGCACGAGTATTCAAAAGACCGGCTCTACAGAATATATTCAGGAGTTTTGTTAAAGCTCCCTCTTCCTCTCTCTAACACACCCACACACACCCACACACGCACACACCCACACCCACACACAAGCCTAGATGGTCAAGTGCTGTGATAAAGTGCTGTCTAGTGTTCTCTCACTCTCCGAGCCCCCTGAGAGTAGATCAATACTCACTCAGCGTCAAGTTACCGCTAATGTCTTCATGTCTTTAACCAGGCAGTGTATGTGTGTATGTGTGTGTGTGAGTGTGTGTGCATCTGCCCCTGGTGTGACCCAAGTTATAATTATCATTAAATGTCAATGAAGATGATAGGATGGGCTCCACTGCAGATAAATCCCCAAAGCTCTGACTCACAGCGCCTCCTTTGGACGTTGATGGAAACTGCAGCTCCAGTTCAGGATCCATTCACTCCTGTTGGAAATAAGAGAAATACATTCTGTGATTAAGCTACAGTGTGACCTTTGAAGACTGATTCATTTCCTTTTGACCTGCCGGGTGTAGATTTAATGAGAGGTAGGACTTCAACTGATACTTCCCCCTGGTTTAAAATCCACTGTCTCACCTCTTCATTTATACTGCTGAGTCATGAAAGGTAGTAAAAACAGCAATAATATACGTCTGTTAGCTGACTCCTCAAGTATACATGGACTTGAATAGATACTCTAGATAGCGATCAGTGATCTTGATGGTTTGTAGGATTAAAAACAAAGTGTGTATGAGTCACATGTAGTGCTGACTCAAAGGAACTTCAGCGATCACAGTAAGGTTCAAATAAAGCAGAGGATGAACCAGATAATGTAATAACACAGAGGATCAGGGTTCACATCAATAAACTAAAAAGGCTTTTGAGAATAAGGTTGTTCATTAAGGCGAATAAAGTCTTAATATTAAGAGAATAAGATCAAAATTTTAGAAAAGCAAAAGGAAACCGGTGCTGATGGTGAAGCAGAAACCATGTCAAGGTAGAACATGAAACTTGTTACAGTATTGAAACTGGTGCACCGCCCATGCCTAGTTCCCTACCTTGACTTTCTCTCTCTCTCCTCAGTCAATAGTAAAATGTATAAACCTGCAATCAAATGTTATTGTCTTCAGAGATATGCAACACATTGCAACATCCGTTGTATGAATTAGTCCAAGGCAGATCATGAAGCAAAACAAATCAAAGCAGAAGAATCAGAGCATTTTCCCAATGAAATGGAGGCCTGTAGCACATACAATCATCTCTCTCTCTTCTCATCTCCCTCTAATCCCTCTTTCCAACCCCAACTCTGTCTCAGCAGATGTGTGTCCAACATGAGTATGGTCCTGCTCAAGGTTTCTGCCTGTTAAAGGAAGTTTGTCCTTGCCACTGTAACTTACTAAATGCTGCAAAGTGCTCTGCTCATTGTGGATTAAGATGAGATCAGAGTGAGTCCTGTCTGTAAAATGGGACTGGATCTTATCCTGTCTTGATGTTGGGTCTTTGTTAATAATAGAACATAGAGTATGTACTAGACTTGCTTTGTTTGAAGCATCCTGAGATAACATTTGTTGTGATTTGGCGCTATTAATACAGTTTGATGATTAATTGATTACAATGAGATGTCTGAATTTTGCAGCATTTTCTTTCATGCGTTTGCGATTTTGGATTTGCACCCTTACTGTTTTGCAGTGCATTTACAGTTAGATGCATGTCTCTATTGTTGCATTTGTTTTTGATATTGTTGCATGTGTTTCTGAATTTGCAGCACGGTGGTTCTGATGACGATCGGTTAGTCTTGTTGACAACAAAGACTAAGACCAAGAAAAAACAAAAAAAGCAAAGGTCAAATGTAAGAAATCAGTTGCACTTTTAAAGCTACGGTAACTATAGAGAGCTAAAAGTGAACATCCAAACCTGATGTTACCTTACAGATAAAATATGTTTAAATTAAGCGCCCCCTGTATGTTTCTAGTCCTCACTGCAGTGGTTGCTGGTTCAACTCCCAGCCATAACTCTTTGCTACATGTCATCCCTCACTTCTTTTCTTCTGGCTCCAGTGAAGAAAAGAAGCCTCATTCCTTAATCTCAGCAACTTATTCATTAGAGTCAGCCTAATTATAAAATGTAGAATGAAAGAGTAATTTTTCCTTTTTCATAAAAAGGCAGAATCGAAGGTGAGACAAAATCCGAGATACTGAACATAGCTTAAAATTCAGTCTGAAGTAACACTCAATACAAGAGTGATCACTGTGTTTCACCCAGTGTTACCCCTCCTTTCTTTCACCTCCACCTCTCTTTATCCCTTCCCTCATCTCTCCATCCAAATCAATCTCTCCCTCCCCCCTCACTAATGCACTCTTTCATGTGTTCTCCAATTTCTCCCTCTCTCCCCGCCTCCCTCGCTGCCTCACCCTCATGTCTCATGGCCCTTTTGTAGGCCCTCTACATTTTTGGGGGTAATGTGATCTCCCCCATTTCTCCCAAGGGTGGTCCGCTCCTCTCATTCAAACAACAAGCTCAGGCTGAATGGAGCTGGCGATGAGAGGGGGAGACGGGGTGGGAGAGAGAGAGACTGGGGAAGAGGATGGAGAGAAAGTAAGAAGAAGAGTTTGTAAAACGGCCATAAAATCTCAGCATCTTTGATTAATATCTCACACTGAGAAGCGTAAGGTGAGAGTACTGTATGCATCACATGTGAGTATATGTGTATGTCGTACCTGTGCCATCTGTTTGGTCACATCCTGCAGCTGCTGCTGTGTTTAGCCTGTAGCATCAAGCCTCACTTGATACTGTCACAAAGAAGCATTTACATCCAAATCTATCTTCATGCTGCTCAAAAATACACCATCAAAAGATGAGTGTAGTGTTTTCAGACATCCCAAGATACATTTGTTTATCAAGAATGTCTTAGCAAGTTACCATTTACATATCAAGCAAACACAGAGTGCAAACGTCATTCATTTTGAGTCCTTTACCCTGATGCAGTATTTCTTTTATCTCAGTTTTGGTCTCCTCCAATTCCTGACAATTATACCTTCCATATTTTGAACGGTGGTTGATTAGTAATGCATGCCAAGAGGCAAACATCACTATGATGTTATAACCAAGCGGCAACCTCCAGCAGCTAGAATTGAAGCTAATACGGAAGTGCTAAAAAACTGCAGTTCCTCAAGTGTCCACTTGAGGCTGGCTCCAGAAGTTCCTGAAACCACATACACACCAATTGAAAAAAGTTGATCTTTACAGCAGAAATGAACATGTTTACAGCCTGGTACAAAAAAATTAGTGTAGTCTGAATGGCTCATTTCTCTTTCGGCACACACTGTACGGGGGGTGAATTATTTGATAATGCAGCAGTTTTGAAGATACTGAGATTACAAGTTTTCCATTATGAGAGGCACAGCTGACTTGATTGACAGGCGGGAACACTGTAGCTGTTGGCGAGGAGGCTCAAAGCCTGCCACTTTACCTCACACTAGCTCGACGGAAGTTAGGTTGAGTTCAGCATTTCCAATATGGCACCCGCCAACGATCAGCTCCAAAACAGCGCTTCAGAAACAGGCCACACGACCACTGTGTTAGTGACCAGTTTATAGAGAAATTGCACAGATTCAGGTACAGGAGCATATGCGACCAATATGGTTGCTATATCCAGCCATGTTTGTAGCTGGCATGGTTAAAAAAAAGGTCATTGGATCTAGAAAAAGTCCTCTTTCATCACAAAATTGACCTGTCCTTTTTCAATCATATATCTTTGTGTTTGTTGACAAGTCAGGTGTCTTATTCTCTTCCGTCCCCGTCATCATCCCCTCCTCTAGTGAAACCCCAATATTTAATTTAACCTATTTTCAGTGTCTGGTAGTCATCTTCCCGTTCCAACATATCTGAGCCATCGTGTTCTTTTACACAACAACAAAAAACGACACACACACAAATGTATGCACAGATAGACAGAGACGCACACAAAGGAACACACACATACACTCACCTATACATACCACTGTGGTGCCCCAGACAGCCCTCCACAATGTGGATGCCCCAAGGGAGCTTGGGTAACTTAGTCCCCTCTATCTGCCAACTGCTGTGTCACAAAGAGGCTCGCATTACACACACACACATTAACACACACATACACACACATGCAGAAAAACACCAATTTGTTTAAATTAAATAAAATACACCCGGCTCATTAAGATGTATAAGCACATGCTCAATATTAAGGCGAGCAAATCACACGTAAACACACAAACATGAAAAACAAACACACACACACTGTCTCTCTTTCAGTGCAGCCTTATAACCAGGAAGAGAGAGAGAGGGAGGATTAAGAGAAGGGGGGAAAAAGTGAAACTGAGCTAATGTCCTTGCAGGACAGGAAAGCTTTAAGGCCTCACACACATATTCATCACAACACACTCACTCACACGACCAAGAACACACACTCACTCTTCAACAACGCTCTCTGAAAATGTTACTTCAAGGACACGGTCGTTTTGTCACCTCGGATTAAACGACTTTTTCATCAAACGTTTCCACAAAAAATGTGTTCAAATTAAAATCATTTTAGCTTCACTTGTCACCTCGCTGAGTGCAAATGTGTTTAACCAAGCCTGTGTGTGTGGGTGTGTGTGTGAGTGTGTGTGTGTGTATGCTTGAGTTGGATGTTGTTGTTATTGGCTGCAGGATCGAGGTTTAACTCCAGTTTGGCTACGAGCTAAAAACCTCAGATTTAAACACACACACACTCACACTCACACACACACACCCACACACCGACACACACACACACAAACACACCCACACACCCACACACCGACACACACACACAGTGGTTTGTTAAAGTGTATGGAGGGAATGCTGTGGTCACACCTGGGAATGCTCTCTCGGCTAACCTGCCTAACATTTTCTCTGTCTCCATCATTTCCTCTCTCCAGAGGTGGAAAGTAGCAAATTACATCGACTTAACTCGTGTTTACTTCTCCTTTAAAGCAGCCTGGAGTTATTGGAGTTGGCATATTTTACATTATTGACGCTTTGTGATGGAGTTGAAGCTCATTTCTAAGACATGGCTATGAAGCAAACTAACTTCTTCATAAAAGCTTTGTAGGAATTTAAAACACGACCAACTTTTATAATTCCTCTTTCCTTGCTTTGACCTTTTGCAAAATAATCTGACTCAGGCACACACATTTGCAGATATTTTTCAAAAGCAGTTTTAATTCTCTGTTTCTAAAAAAATAAAAAAAATCCTGTTCACATCAGAGTCACTTTTGATTATTTCTCCATCCTCACTAAAACATGAGAAATGGTTGAAAATGCCTGCAGAAGCATGCAAGGCCAGTAGGTGGCGATAATGCGCTACTGCTTTGTCACATCAAACACCACAGAAGAAGAATGTGCGCATGTTTGTTGAGCATCTTCCTTGAGTGAGCGGTATATGTAAACAGTGTTCTCTACACTGTCTACAGAGCGGCGAAATAAAAACTATTGAACATGACATATTTATTCGCCCATGTGCCGATTAGCGAGGTGTCCTTCTAAAACAGGGGTGCATCTCGCTCGGCTGGAAGGGAAGCTTCCAGCAAAGCGTCTGCCTCCTGGTGGCTGGCTGCAATATAAGTCAAAAACTCTGTCTCCCCCATTCAAATGAATGGGGGAGACAGAGTTTTTGACTGTTTTGTGTTCAAGGCCTCTTTTTTCTGAAAAGTTTCTTTTTCGTTAGTTATTAGAGGTTAAAAAAAGGGGTTTTACTTCCGGGTTCGCTTTGATTGCCGTAGAGGGAAACTCCATAGGATCTTGTGTCGCTACGCTGTAGGGCGGAGCTGGTTACCGTGGCGACACATAAATTACAGTGGCAACCCCAGAAATTCTGTGGCTTCGCAGACCCTGGCTGCACAATGGCTATGCCTTGGAAGAGTTTTTTTTTGCTTCAGAACCGTACAACGGGAAGAGGCGGAGCAACGCTGTCCATTTTATTTACAGTCTATGTTCTAAACTTACAAGTAAACCTAACACTGCCTTGCAGACGTAAACAAGCTGGTGGCCTGCCATCTTGGTGCACACGCAATACATATAAACACCCATTGCAAAGCGCAGGGAGGTCAATGTTTTATAAACTTTACTTTTTGTTGTCCACACGAAAACAACAAAATGGAGTTTTCAAAAATCTCGACCTTGGAAGGCTGTTTTGAAAACTTCTGTATAAGTGACTGAAAACTTTGGCGTGTGGATGTGAGGCCAAAATTAAGAGAAAAAAATTGTTTTCAAAACTATCCTCATGCGTGTGGACGGGTCCTCAATATAAAGAAAAGGTTACTTGTTTTCACCATGACCAACAGCAATGAATTCAATTATTTTTAAGGCTCCTTTGTCTTTCTTAGCCTTGTTGAATGGCTGATATGGACACTGCTGACAAGTTTAGCTGGCGGCAAATCTTTTATGTTCTTACTTTTCAGTAACCCTTGGTACTTAAGGTAGACGCTTCTGTAGACGTACTTTTGAACTGGTAGTATTAAAAGAGTGTTGTTCTGTTCCTCTTTCCATCATCAGTGGTTCACAAGCAAAAAGCTAAATTGTAGTGGTGGGCGTTTTGATTCTGTGGTATCGATATATCGATTCTCACGCACTACTCATTTGAGTATCGTTTACTCTAATAAAATATTGATACTAATTAATAAATGCGAAATAAAAGCGCATGTGTCACTTCTGATTCTTTTAGTGTAACTTACTCAAGTTTTGTACCGAAGAGGCTGTTTTAAGCTTTCCACTCAGAGAATTCAAATAAAGGATGTTCATTATTTATGTGTTTTTATAAATTTATTTCATTGTTTAAAAAGAGGCCACAAAAGGATTTGCATATTAAAGTTGTTAAATGAACAGTATTTGTCATGGGAGTTGTCTTTCAGGCATTTTATAATTTTTTTTTAAATCACTGAAAGTATCGGCATCAGTATTGGGTATCTAATAAATTGCCAAAAAAGTATTCAGTATCGTATGGAATCATAAAAGTGTGGTATCGCCCAGCACTACTAAATTGTCTCGTTTCCAAAAATTAAAAATACTTCCAAACAGCTGACATGTTGAAGCTTGTTGTTAGTTTGTCACTTCATCGGCCATACAGTATGTTCAGAAATCCTCATTTAACCCAACACTTAAATCTTAAATCATCTCTCCTCTGCAGTTGCTAACAAGTAATACTTTTACAGCTAGTACCCTTGCTTCTATCAAAAGTACTCAGTAATACCTATCAGCATCCAGGGGTTCACACACACGAAAACACATGCACACACACACACACACAGCAGGTGGCCGTCACTATGTGTATGATGCGCACAGTCTCACAGTGTGAATTTTAATTCTTATCTTATTGGAATTAAAGTGGTTTTAAGCCAGAGTTAATGGGTTTAGACGGGCTCTAATCCTGGTTTAATGAAGGCCTTGGTGGGCTTCTTTCATCACCCTGGCCTCCAGCCCATCATAATCCAAGTGGTGAATTAATCAACCACTTTATGGTAGGTGTAGGATGTGCGCTCTGCATGTGTGTGTGCGTCTGTCTGAGAAATAATACTTTAAAAAGTTAGTCTGATTTTTGCACTTAATGGATGGGTGCATTTCTTGTCTTTTTTCCTCGGTTGCGTCCACAGTGCGTGTGACGGTGTTTGTGTGTAAATGTGTGTGCGCGCGCTCTCAATAATGCTCACTTGGTAGCATGCAAGCTCGCTCACTCTCCATCCCTATGTAACTGGAGCCAGCCCTCCCCTGTCAAAAATAAAAATCATTTGTCCGCTGCACGAGTGTGTCCATTAAAAATGCATGGTGGAGGGAGCTGGGGGCCGCTGGGGAAGAAAACTGATACCCGCCTCTCCGGAAGGGCATCAGAGTACCAAGGTGGACAAATGGCATCAAGAGAGAAAGAACGGGATGAAGAGGGAGAATAAAGTTAATGGCTGAGTTTGTTCATGTAGTGTTTTTTTTCTTAACATGCTGATGAAACTCTTGACTTATTCAGCACGTAATTGGATATTCTCCTTGGTAAAGCTGACACTTAAGCTCTTGAAGAAATGGAAATGATGTGAAGGAGCTATTACACTGCTAATGAATGTAGTTTTCTCACTTCAGAGTTGTCCTTCTTTGGCTCGGAAGGCAAAAAGTGACACAACAGCAGCTTTAACATTTCATCTTTGTTAAAATGGGAACACAGCTAGTACTTGCAAATCGTATTTAACCCTCCTGTTATCCTTGGGGTCAATTGGACCCCATTCAATGTTTAACGTCTCTAAATTAATGACTAACATCATTTTTTGGCTTCATATTTCATGACTTTTCCTAAATTAATGGGGACAACTGGGAAAACATAAAATTAAAATGTTGATATGTTCCAATTTCCTGTAAAAAAAAAATCAATACATTTTATATATTGTATTTTCTAGGAGCTAGTTGACTGAGAAGGCTTGCCTAAAGTGATGCTAATGCTATATTTTGCTTCCATAGTCTCCCTTTTTAAAACATTACAATCATGGATTCAGACCATACGACTGATTTAAAGCACTTCTCTGAAAAAGCTAAAAACACATGAACAAATAAGGGTCCACGTGGAAAAAGCTAAGCTCATTCAGCTTAGCTTACAAAGATTAATGGCCTTCATTTCATTTAATTCAGTACATTGGTGTGATATCTGTGGTCACATCTTATATTGACCATGTATATTTTGGACCAGTCGCCTCTTCTCTCCACATCAGTTTCATTAAAACAAAAATTTGTTCTCTGTCAGATTTCGCTCTCACTTCTGCTGTTGCCTAATTTCTTTCAAGAGCCAAATTAAACTTTTGATGACACAGCAAGAAGAACCTTTAGGTTAAATGATCTGATGATATCTGACAAAGATCTGCTCTGTGCATGCTGAAAAAAAAAACAATAAGGGAGTTGATCATCATGATGAATATCAAAATGTTGCTGACAGGAACTTTTGTTTGAAACAGAGATGAAATCTGAATGACCGCAAAGCAATTTGTGTTTTCCCTCCAAAAAAGTCAACCCTTTTAGTGTTGACCTTTCTGCTGAGGTTTATTGAATATATTTTCACTTGGAAGAGCGTCAACAAAAACAGTAGAGCTGGAAAAGCTGGTGAGTTTCTGCAAGAATAAATACAAGCTTAGTAATTGTAAGGACACTAAGGCATTTTCTTAAGTCTTTGTATCAATTACCATAAAACCTGTAATATAGGTCAAAGATGGAGTGTGTTTTGGGGGGTCAGTTTAAAAAAAATAATCAGGTATATGGGTGGTCCAGAAATAAAAGAACATAAACATCTGTATATTTATTTTTTATGTTTCCAGTATGTTAAAGTTGGTTGTCGTTGGCGTTAGCCTCCATGAAGTAGGTGGCAACAGTGCTGCTTCCCATTGTTTGTGTTTGCTTGCTTATTATGGCTTCGTATGGCGACATTTCCGCTGTTGGCTATCAAAAATGGACCTTTGCAGTGTGCAAGTCACAGGACATCCCTTGCTTGGTATTTTCTTGAAGGAAGCTGGAGACCGCAGTCTTTCTTTTCAGTGTAACAGCTAGCCTACCTGATGTTACGCGGCAGGTGTCAGTGTGATAAGCTTGGCTAGCTACACAAAAGCTGCACACTTAGTATTTATACATGTATGACCAGTCTTATTCTGCATTGTGTTGTATAATTATGATGCTGTGACACCAGGATTCTGCGCCTCCGTTTTATTGTGGCACAAAACCCACGCAGACCTCCATGTTAGGCAGAGCCCGCTCCAGCTCCTACACCAACAAAACTACAGCATCACATCCAGTGCACTTAAATTAGCCCAGCCTGCTGTGCACGTTAGCTAGCTCTCTAAAAAGTCTTTACCAAGCGGCAACTTCCGGTCTAAAAATATGAGTCAAATGCAGAAGTGCTAAAAACTGCAGTTCATCGAGGATCCACTTGAGGCTGGCTCTGGAAGTACCGGAAACCACATACACACCAATTCAAAGAAGCTGATCTTAACAGCAGAAATAAACATGTTTACAGTCTGATACAAAAGACGAGTGTAGTCTGGATAGCTCATTTCTCGATCGGCACACACTGTACAGGGGGGGTGAAATTTTTTCTAACACAGCACTTTTGAAGATACTGAGATTTCGAGTCCTCCAATGAGAGGCACAGCTGACTTGGTTGACAGGCAGGAACACTGTAGCTGTTGGCAAGGAGGCTCAAAGCCCGCCTCTTTACGTCACAATCACTCGACAGCAGCAATATGGCTGCCGCCGCAGACCTCAAAACAACACTTCATAAACAGATGGGTGATGTCATGGATCCTACGTCCATATTTCATACAGTCTATGGTCTTTACATGACATTTGAATGAACTCAGATTAACTACAGACAGTACAACAAATAATAAAATATCTGGGAACAAAAGTATACCCAAAACAACTAAATGAATTTAAGGATGGATTACGATAATAACTTAGGCCAAACAATAGACACCCACCTCTCCCACAGGGAAAACATACAAAGGGAGAGAGGAGGAGGCAAAACAAACATAGAAATAACCACAGTAGGAGAAATTCACAGGAAGGAGGGGCTGCACATCAACACACACAACATTAACAAAGTTCTGAGGTCCTACAAGTAATTAAACGATTGACAGGTATTGTGTAATTTTAAAAAGGAAGAAACTGAAATATACCTGGACATATTTGGCCCCGTTACACATGCACAGACAAATCAGTATTGAGCTTTTACTCGTGGTGCATTAGGGATGTTCTACTCTTGGTTATAGCAGCTACAGCCTTTGCAACGACTGGTATGGTGCATTGTTTTGGTTTTTCTGGGACAGGGATTGTTGAAAACCGGGACATGTTACTGATTTATAGATATTTGCTGGTACTCAGGACACCAAGGTCAAAGATGGGTCAGACCATGATGTATGGTTGGTCACCTTACCCCAATACTACAAAACGCAGCTCACTTTTTTAGATGAACAAAGGTATTTAAAGTGCGTCTCATATACCAAATCTTAAGGTATTTAAATAGGTGTAGCATCCAATGATGGTTTGACATGTCTCTCGTCTTAGTTTGTTTGTGAATGCTTCATAGAGGTATGATTATTTATGTGTTTTACAGCCAAAAGAAGTTCAATTAATGAGTAGTGATTGTTCAGACTGTGTGGTCTGCATTTTCTGCAGGAAAAATAAAGATGTGAAAGAATTTGCTTTCTGTCCTGCTCTTCATATCTGCCAATCCCTTAATTTCCTCCCGTCCCTCGCTCTCTGTGTGTGTGTGCAGCTGTCATTGGAAGAAAAGCGCTGTCGTGAGTTGCGTCACTCTCCTCACCAGATAAATCTGTCAAAATACAGGTGTGTGTGTGTGTGTGTGTGACTGTGAGTGTATGGAGATAAGTAGGCTGCCATGGTGTCAAACTTGTGGCCTTATGCTGAACTCATCAAGGCATTTGGAGACAAACTGTCAGTTTAATTCTTACATTTATACATTACATTGAATTTAAGAATATTTTGTACTTCTTTCTCTTTTTTAATAACACACAACTCGTTCTGAACCTCTCTCTTCCTCTCTTATGGGACTCACTGTTTTCTTTCCTTGGTCCTGTCCATCTGCTTCCTATAACACCACGGCAGTCTGATCTGGTTTGCAGAAACCCCCTCTGAAAACTCAGACATTTATTCACGTACAACCAAAATAGTCCCCCTTTTTTTTTTCCCCCAACAAAATAACCCCACTAAAACAACTGTCTCGGCTCTGTTTCAATAGGGTGGTCGAATCTGGACCCAATTAAAACGGGGACCCCCTAAATTTCCTTCACACCCAGCTTGAGGAAGACCCCAGATTAGAGGAATATTTTCCTTATTGCCGACTTAACTTTTTTGCCAAATTCCATGGGTCGATAATTGAGCCCATGTGTGCTCGGTATTCCGAGGTGTTCCCGTTTGTGGTGGATAAAAACGGCACGTTGTTTCAGCCATCAGGGCGGGCACAGTTTTGACAAATCTGTTTTGTTTTTCTTTCTTCCTCCTCTTCTTCAGGGGGTTTTCACCGCAATCCTTGGAACGTTGTTTGGAATTAATAGAAGAGGGGGATTTTTTTTTTTTCTCTGAGTCTTGGTCAGATTTCCATGAGGGAAGAGGCGGAGGCTTAATTAAGATCAAATAAACAAAGTCACCTGTGAGTGATTTCAGTGTGTAATGAGACACATGCTGGCTAGCTAATATGTGCACACTCACAAGGCTGCACACGTACGTACACACTCTGCGACTGAATTTGATGAGCACTAAAGCAGGTGTTTGTATCATTCCCTCACAGTGACATTGTGCACATGCTGTCCACTCTGTTTTTTCCAAATCCACAGACACACTCAGGGAGGATTAGGCTCGACTTCTCATAAACTCCATGACTCGACAGTGAGAGCTTTTTTTTTCTGCTCCCACATGCAGTGACCCGTCATCGTCCTGCTCCCCCTTGGCTTTGTGAGTGCTCTGAATGAATAGCTACTTGTTAAATTCACCAGGTTGCTGCTTTGGTATCTGCTCCATGTTGTCCTAAGTGCTCATAATAAGACAATCAGGAAAACGTCTGAGTCTCTGCTGCTCAGCTGACCGTCCAGTATCTGATAATCAGTGGAGATCTGTGGGAGTCGGACTTTGATTCATGTCTTCCTAATTGTAATGGACCTGAATCCTTTAAAAACAACACATGGATAATTCTTATGCACACACAGACACACTCTCATGGACACACACACTCCACATGCAGGTAATTGTGCCAACCTGAGAAAACATCATTTAGCTAGGCGCCCCTTCCTTTTGCTAACACTGCTCTTACAGCATGCGTGTGCGAGTGCGTGTGTGTGTTTCTGCTTATGTGGATATGAGTGTGTGTTTGTGTGTGTAAGAGTGACCTCCTTTACCCTTTGCATGCTCTTTGGTCCCAAATTGCATTTGACTATCAACACTACCTAAGCCCTAAACCGCCCCAATTACAAAGCTACATTTTATTAGCTTAGCAGTTCAAGGCTTCATGGGAAATCACTCTTCTGCTCCACGCAGGCCGAAACAGCTTTAAAGCTGCTGTTGGTAGGAATGGTGTAACAAAAGTTACTTTTTTTTCTTCTGGGTTTGTAGAAAAGGTCATAATACCATCTGTATTCATCAGTTAGTGGAGTAATTTGAGACTATTGCGAAATCTCTGTTTTCCAATGCCTTTGTATTAAGCAATGTTATTATTCCCCTTGTTACCGTTATGACGGACCAGTCATAGCTAATCTCCAATCCCCTGTTCTGATTGGTTAAGGGGCGGCCCCTACTTCATCCTCCGATTGGTTATGAGACCGGCACTATCATGACTGCACATGCCGATCTGTGTTGGGGGGCTAAGAGGAAATCTGGTTGGGAGGTATAGTGTTGACATTCCAAGTCCCTCTCTCTGAACAGATGTTTACTTCGTGACTACTAACAGCAGCTTCAATACAGTGAAGTTTAAAGGCATAAAGGACTTTTATTTTGATAGACTTTCAATTTGATGCGTCTCAGGACCCATTGGCTATCCTCTGATGACAATATATATCTTTGGGCATGATGGCCAAAGACTTCCTTTTCAATGTGCTGCATTGTTTACTGTAGATTAGCCAGTTGAGAAGCGATCATTTGTTTAGATTTAAGACAAAAGCCATCATTACTCAAGTCATTACAACTTCAATTGTCCCACTCTTTCTGTTTATGGAGAGTCTCAGTTTCACTGTAAATCGTAAGTAGCACAGAGGCTTCAGTGTGGCTTGCTTTAGCTGTACAAGCCGAGAAAATAAACAGATTTTCTTGCCATTCACTTGAAATGAATGAGTCTAAGTTCTGCAGATTTGTAAGAAGTAAAAATGCTAACTTTGTCAATCCTCAAGCAGAAGAAAAGCTTCATAATTTTGTTGAATGAAGGCTGGATCAATCATTCCAGATGCATCCCTGGGAGTCAGGATATCTAGTCGCTGATTAGCCTTTGTTCCAAGCAGCTTTGAAAGATTGATTTAGCACAAATCAATGTCTGTGCATGCGGATATCTGTTTATAGAGATAAATAAGTCAAGTCAAGTCAAATGAATTTATAAAGCACATTTAGAAACATAGCAGAAGCTGATCAAAGTGCTGTACAATGCATAGAAAACACAATGTGAAACCAAACCAAACAAGTGTTGAGAAAAAAATGTAACACTAACAACAAGGACAATACAGCTTTGGGAATGGAAACCTATTCAGGACTAGAGGACTCAAATGCTAAAATATAATAGTGAGCTTTGAGATGAGTCTTCAGAGGGGGCAGCTCTGATTGAGGAGGGGAGGCTGTTCCAAAGACAATGGGCCTTAACAACAAAAGTGTGGTCACCCTTTAGTTTAAATGTTGACCGGCTGACTGCCAGGAGACCCATGTTAGAGGATTGCAGAGGCCTGGAGGTTGAATAGGACTCAGGAGGTCAGTTATATAAACAGGGGCCAATAAAATGTTTGTCAGAGTACCATCAATGGAATCATCAAAGCGGATTGTGCACTGCCTGCTTTTGCTCTCCATACGGATGTTTTCCCTGCATACACCAAAACCTGCTGGTACGTGATTGGTTCGCACTACTTTGCTTGTTACAGCAATTAGTCACATTAGTCTGACAGTTAGCATAATGCTTTAAGCTGGCAAAACAACATGACTCTTCAGTGTTACAAACATTAAGCCTAAAACTACTTTGATAGTTTTGTTTGAAGTCAGAGACATAAGGCTGTTAATGTTTGCTGAATGTAATATTAATCTAGATCAAATGATAAATTGTGAAAATGTAATAAAGTGAGCTTTCAAGCAGGAAACAAAAATAGGTGGCTTGAGTTTACTTATGGAAACATTATCACCAAACACCTCTAGACAAAACATGAGCTGACAACCACCCTGTTTATGGCAAATTCCTTCACTGTCTGCTGCATCCGAAGTACTTAAGGCTACATAAATCTGTGTGTGCAGCAAAAAAAAAACGTATTGTTTCTGTCCCGGCCTGAAATTTATAGTCTTTCACTGATGTCCTGTAAGAAAGGAGAAGAATAGTTGGGAGCACTCGAGCGGGAATCATCTATTCTGCATGACAGATGAGTTTGTGTTGGTGTGAGAGAATAAAAGAGAGAAGACTTTGAGACTTTTAGATGTTAGAAAATCTGAATGTTTTTGCATCAACTCTTGCTACATGCATACATGTTGTTGGCATGTATTGTTTGTTCTCTTGACTGACTGATTAAAAAAAATAAAATCTGGGCAAAAGGTGATTTTCTGAGACGAGAAGAGTACGACAGATGAAGAGTGTTAACTGCTGACATGGCTCCAGTGATGACGTAAAGGCCAGAGGTCGCATGTCAGACACCTGTGCTCCTTTTAATAATCACTAACTGGTGCCAACAATCACACTCTCTTTCTCTCTCTCTCTCTCTCTCTCTCTCTCTCTCTCTACAACACACACACACACACACACACACATGGATGCCAGCATGCCAGTAAACATGGGGTAGATGATCTGGGCAGGCCCCAGCTATCTTTGGCATCTCCTGTGCTGTGATGACTTCTGTGCCAGGCTGCCATGCTCTGACACAAACTGACACCAACACCTGCTGTTCTCTAACCTCAGCCATGTTTCTATGTGTCAAAGTGTTTTAATACACAATGACTGACTTAAGCTAGTTAACCTACCTGTTATTTTGTTTGGACGGTGCAGATTAACTTCTCATTTCTCTCTGGATCTTTTTTCTTGTTGCTTTCTTTTGCAGTCACTACTTTTATTATACAGCAATCTCTGCTGCTACCTGCTGGTTCAAGTAGGTACTGATGACAGGTTCTGAAGCCAAAGGAGGCACTTTATCTCTTTGGGGGGTTTTAAACAGGAAGCCAAAGATATTTATGTGCTAATCTGCAAAGTTACATTATGTACATTTAAATAAAAAGCATAATTTACTGGTGAAATGAAACTCCTTCAACCAGCCTATGCACAACTGTTAAAACAGCAAACTGTGGGTCTCTCCATATTGCAAGGCTGCCATCTTCTGGTCAAAACATCCTGCCAAGTTTTTCATGTCAACACTTGTTCTTTGACATTAGATCCAGTTAAAGAAATAGTAAGTAAGAGAAACAAAGGCCATGTTAGAACAACAGTTTTTAGAGGCAGTTTTATTCCAGAGCAGGCCTAACAATATGATTGTTTTTTTACTCAAGTAAAAATAAATGGACAAACTCAAGAGATCTGATATGGAGTTGAAGGTTTATCTTGAAAACACACACAGCTGCCGAAACTCTGATTCAGATTCAGACAGCTTTAATGATCCCAAAGGGCAATTCAGTTCAAGCAGTCTGAAAGACCTTACATATACTAACAGACCAACAATAAACGGCAACCAGGAGTATATTAGAGGCAATAAATACATCAGACGTTAGACAGAGATGCACGCTGGCATGCTGACACTCCTGTGTGGCTTCATTAATAAATGGGGACTACAACTAGAATATGCAGATTTAAGTTCAAGACAAAAATAAATAATCTAGGATGCATTGAATTTTAACATATACAGTAATACTATAGTAATACTAGTAATAATAATAATACAAATAATAGTAATAATATGATATAACAATAATAATGTTAATGATAATAAGAATAATAAGAATTGAATAGTAACCATAATATAATATTTGTAATAATATTACTAATGATATTATTAGTAATAACAACAATAATAATGATGTAATAGTAACAATGGTAATATATTAATAATGATATAATATAAGTAACAATAATACAATAATGATAATAATAATAATTATAATGCTAATAATGTTGATAATAATAATAATAGTAGCAATAATAATAATCTTTATTTTTAGAGCACTTTTCAAAATCTGCATTACAAACTGCTGATGTTTGATTGATTACAATGCATCAAAAGGAAAAGTGCAAAATCATGAACACTTCAAAGGACCATCCTGTTAGTGCATGAACCATTACAATTTATATAAAAGATAAAAACCTAAAAATAAAACTTTTATGTACAAATGTTTTGAAGTTTGTGACCATACAAGACACTATATGCATGACTTGCAGGTTCAGGCGAAATAATAGACTGCTAATTTGCTTTGACTACAGTTGTGGCGATACCAGGATTTTGAACTTCCATACGACACCAGTAAAAATCAATCAATATCAATATCTGTTTTGATACCATAGCAACAAAAGTTTTGTTTTGAGAAAAACTTTACTGCAGCAGCAGAACATTGTTTATTTTTAGCGTCCAGGCTCCAACTTGCTTGCAGAAATTGAGAAGTGATGAGAGAGTATCTGAATCAATGGTTTTCACGTTCATAGTCCATCCACTGCTTTCTCCACTGCACCTAAAAATGTGCAGTGTGCTCTTTCCTGATGTATTATATGTATTTAAAAGAAGCATGGAAGTGCAGCTGCTTCATCAATAAGGCAGAAAGCAAAGAGCAAAAAGCCAGTGAGATGCCTTCATCCGGGAGCTGAAATTGGAAATAAGTCCCTAAATATCAGATATAGACCAATTCTAAATGTACTGTGTTAACTGAGTCTGAATCAGTTTGTATTGAGGACTTTAACTGTGAGCATTATTTTATACTCATTTAAATGTTCATCTCTTTCCAGGTGTGAAATTTGTCATGTTTGTGGTCAGACAAAAAGTTGAAAACAGACAGAATAAAGTGTATTTTTTTTTCCACAATAGAAATATGTACATTTTTGAGGTCCAATATTCCAGGAATGCTGCCTGGTGATGATTGTCAGATCTCTGGATCAGTCCTGTTTTTGTCCAGAAGGTGGCAGTGTTAGGATAAACAGAGATTTAAGGAGAGGCCTTCAGGGAGTGTTTTAGTCAGTAATAAAATGAGATGTATGTGGTGATGTAACATAAAGGTGATGGGTTGTTTTCTGCAGTGTGCTGGCTTCATATTTTATTTAGAATGATTTGTTAACCTTTGACTCAGTGAATAAAAAACACAACATACTCACTATAATGTGTCTTTATGTTGGGAGGCTAGTGAGGAATGTAAACACAGAAGAAATAGTTAACTCCAGCCTTCACACCGTTATACTACATTAACAGAACTCCCCTTTACAAACAGGCTTGCCAAAGTAAAGTGATGAGACTCTGAGTGAACCATGTGGGCAGACAGAAACATAATGGGATCAGCTGGAACACGATGTGATTTCTTTCCTCCCTTCAGTCCGCGGACCTTTTTCACATCACAGTTTGGGCAGCAGTCCAACAAAACAATTAGCCAGTATGGGAATCCCGGCCCTGCTCTCATGCAGACCCCTCCCTCCCTCCTCCATATCTCTCTCCTCCTCCTCGCTTGCTCACTCTCTCTCTGCAGCTGGCCCCAGGAGAGAGACGGCCAAGTTTATTTTCTCCACGGTGGTCCCTTTGAGGTGGCGGCGAGGCCCCTGCCACGCCATCACTGATGTATTAGGTGAGGGTCCTTGAAGAGACGTCGGTGAGACTCTTTTATTACCAAAGCACTTAATCTTATTGTTTCTGCTGAAGGGTCGTTTGTACTGTCCTGTTGCATTGGTGAGGTGAAGTGAATGAGTCAGTGAGATCACAGCCTTGTCCATCCTGCTATGGTCTCTGAAGGTGGTGTTAATGACAGATACAGTAAGATGAGCACATTAGTCTCATTGTACATCTCCATTATAACTGAAGAAACTCTGTTAGTGAAAACCATAAGATGCCATATAAAGCTGAAAAAGGGTAAGTGAACCTTGAGGTGGAAATTTGTGGCGCCACAATTGGTCTACAAGTTAGTGAAACACTACTCTCTACATGAAATACATGCTTATGAGATATGCACCAGTCACAGACTTCAGTTTCCTTTCTTTCTATCTTAGTTTGATTCCTCATGGAAGAAACTTAAGACCACCTTTAATAACTGTCCAAGTTGTCTCCAATGCTTTAATGTTTTAATGTAAAGCACATTGAGTTGCCCTCGTGTATGAAATGCGCTATACAAATAAAGCTGCCTTGCCTTGCCTTGCCTTATGGTCAAACTGGTGACCTCTGCTGGAAGGTACGCAAAGAAAGTTGGCAAAGCATACCCGTAACTTTGGGAAAAGGATTGACTCAATGGTTTATGTTTTATATATCTTGCAGTGCAGAACCTTGGTAAACACTTTTGTTTGTTAATATATGCTCTACAAATAAAGACGATTGGATTAGAAGTCTATATCATATACTGGTGTGTCAGATTTTAATGATTCATTCAAAGTTTGCATCTAAAAAGGGAACCACCAGCTAACTTGAAATACGTCAGGTTGCGCCTCCGTATAGGGGTGTATCCAGATGGCTTTCCAGAGGTGGTGTTGGCCCTCCTTAAAATCTGATTGGCTACCCTCAGTGCCACTCAAAAGTCCTGAATTATGATTGGCTATTTGCCATAATGTGACCTCAGATGTAGGACTGGTATTCAAATCAAATATTCGAAAGCTTTCTTTGCATTTGAATGTAGCTTATTTTCTTTAGTTGATAATCTAAATTGTTGGAAAATACTTCACACATCTATTTTATTAGCCAAGTGTATGGGGGAAGAATACATCAAAATTTGCACCAAAAGTAAATATTGCCAATAAATCTTTTTTTTTTACCATAATAAACTGTTTAGGATGGGCGAGGATTTAGCCAAATGGTTAAGTTGCATGTGGCCTGGGCTCGACTCCAGCCCGTGGCCCCTACCTTGCACGTCATTCCACCACTCTCTCCTCATTTCCTGCACTTTCCACTGTCATCTCCTCTATAAATAAAGGTGTAAAAGCTCCAAAAATATAACTTTAGAAAAAAAGAAACTGTTTAAATGTGTCTTTGCAAATTTTCAAGTAATTTAAATTGAAGTGAAGTTTTAAAATAACTCACAGGATTATGATAACGTCTGCATGATCCTTAAATATTTGCATTGAAGTAGATTAGTTGAGACAAAGGGATAAATAAATGTATTAACGTGTGTGCATACTTCTTGACACCCCTGCATAAGTGAGTGCGAGTTGGGCCACCGCAGTCTAAAAAGCCTGGACACACCCCTGCTTCTTCAGCTGGTTTAATGTAAATAAGGAGATGTGGAAGCAGAAACAAGAATGTATAACAGATTAAAAATAAAATCTGAGCTCTTGTCAGTGGCTGAATGTTTTAAATGGGCTTGCCCCTCCATCATTGCTCAAATTTATTTATTAAAAAACACAATATGATAAATACTAGAGCACAAACTAGAGGGGACTGTGATGTACCGAGATAAAAAACCAAATTCAGCCAAATGGTAGTGTCTGTCAGAGACACACAGTCCTGGAACAAACTATCAGCTCACATTAGGGAGCTTGAGAACTACTGTACCTTAAAAAAACACTTAAATATTGAAAACAAACCAGTCATGTACTCATGAATAATCTGTTTTCTCACTTGATGCCTGTTCCTGGGGGCTTTGGCCACACCTTCCATCCTGTTTCTATAATGTCACAACTGTTTGTATGTAAAATCTGTTTGTAAGTCAGTTCATGTAGTGTCTTGTTAACTGTTTTGTGACATCCTGTCATTTTAAAACCTGTTGTTTTATGTTTCATGTGAGTACCTGCCTTAGGACTACGGATGAAATGTAGCTATTGTGCTAATTCCGCTAATTATTTACATTGAGGCACACTGTTGAAATGTTGATTAATGTGCATTGTCCCAATCAAATAAACTCAAATTAAATTAAATGTATGTATTTATTTAATACCAAACGAGGGCATGTTAAAGCAATCTGAGGATATACAGAATTTTGTTTTCTTACTATTTAACCTGAACAGGTGTGGACCATTTTTAGGTGAAGATGGATAAAATGAGAGAAAGAAAGATATAAAGCAAAGGATAAACTGAAGGGAAAAAAAGGTGATTTTCCATGTGAAATATTCAGCAGCATCACCCCTTAAAACTCTCAACCCTTTAAAGAGAGAGAGAGAGAGAGAGAGAGAGAGAGAGAGAGAGAGAGAGGCGGTGTGTCAGACTGCATAAATAACTGTCTCCTTCATGTAAACACTGCGGTCATAACCCGAGAGGATTAAAACAACTGCTTTGGGCGGGATTAGAGCTCCAGGTTTTCTACAAGCTTTTAAAAAAATGTCCAGACTGAACGCTGACCTCAGGAACACACCCTTATGCTCTCCTGTGATTGGCTGAATTTATTATGGTCTATCCAATCAGTGTTCTCGAATGCTGATTAGAAAACATGTCATTATACTAACTAAATTTTGATTTTGAGATTAAAAATTAGTTATTTGGAGCTAAAGTAATCTAATAGTAAAAGTTGTATGCCACATAGAGTATGGCCTTCGATTAACCGGTTACTGGTCGACTTAATTGGTTACAATTGACTTAATTAAGCAGGTAATTAATCTCTCTTTGACCATAACTTTGTTGTATTTATCATTTAAATTGGCATGGAGTTAAATTGACTGCTTTTTGAGTCTCAAATATATGCTAATCTTTGAAGGCAAATGTTTGTTTATGTAATGACAACCACGTTCCCCGTTATCTTCCTGAAACAACAGAGAGACACTTATCTGCTCTGACGCTTCGTCTGTGCTCAGGTTCTGCTTTCCTGAAGGAGTGCAGTGATAACAGGGGGCGAGCAGGTCAAAGCGTGGCCCACACACGAAAACACAACTGAATACAAGAAAAATAAAGATAATAAAAGTGATAAAAACAGTCAAAACACAAGGTTTAAAAGTGATACAAATATATTTTATATACACGTAGCCCAGTCTGTACAACAGTAGACATCCTTTGTAATGAAACCGCCAGAACAGGTAAAAAAAAAAATGCATTTGCAGAGTATAAAAAAAATGCTGCTATAAAAGCACGCAATTTATCTTTGAACCAGCAAAGACAACATTTGGTGACAGGAAGCATTTAAATAAAAATGTCTTTACAGGAAAGAAGAGGAGAGAAAACTCTCTCCATTATTCCCACTCAGTGTCCCCGGAGATGAGACGTGCATTTCAGTCCTGTTCTTTTTTCTTATTTGAAAATCATTGGTCCATTTCAAACAAACAGTGGTGTCTGCGTGGTTTCGTCACGACGCTGTTGTTCCACATAATCTGGTTGTGTTCAGCATCTCCTTCAAATCGGTCTCCGGCTTACCTGCAACCATGAAAGGCCACGTCTGCAGAGAGAGAATACATTCAATTAGGTATTTAATTAGAGATTTTTTATGATTTTTCCAAATTAAAATAACCTAAGATAATTTAATTAAATATCAGACTTATGTTAAACCAATCACCTGCAATGATCAGGTAAACACAACACACTTAAACCTTTATGCATTAGTTTTTTAATTCAATATTTCTCCCCTCCAGCTCAAATATGCTGAACTGTAGATGTTTAAAATGTTATCACACCATTTTTAAATGTGTATTAAAGTCTCCTAAAATTGAAAATGCATTATTTTGACTATACTGTCTAGGAATAAAATAAATTTCAACACAATTTCTGGTCTTGAAATTGATCTGTTCCTTAAAGGGTAATGTTTAGTCAGAGTTTGATTCATGCATCCATTAAAATCAGCTTCAGTTTTATTCCCCTGAATTTCGTGCACCTGCCTCACAAAGCGTTCCTCCCTTAAATGAATATAAGGCCGAGCAGGAGGCTTAATTTTGGGGATCATATAAATAACAAAAGTGCTGACTTGGAAAAAAAACAGTTGCCTAATTAAATTATTTTAATGCCGAATAAGGTAAACTTCTATTATAGTTTAGGAGACGCTTTAACTTTACCAAAATGTGCAGAATTTAGGCCTTCGTTGATATTTTTTCCTCCCTCAAATAGACTTATTTTTAAAACAAAATCAAACTTTATTAATGCCCCCTAAACCCTGAAGTCTCACCAGGTTCACAGGGTGGATAAATCCGTTCTCATATTTGTCGTTGGCCAGTATCTGCCGCAGGTGAGCGATGTAACTGGACGCGAGACGCAGCGTGTCCAGCTTGGAGAGCTTGGTGTCCGCCGGTACCCAGGGCAGGGTCGTCTTCAGCCTGGAGAACGCTTTGGACAGCACGCGCATCCTGGCTCTCTCCCGTGCGTTCGCTGCGTTCCTCTGCCCGTGCTTGCCCTCCTGCAGCACCACACCCTTGGATGCAGTTTTCCGAGACGCAGTCTTCTTCTTCTTCCCCGGCGCGTCGTTGGCGCACGTGCCCTCGCAGTTGGAGCTCTCCTCCGTGCTCTCGTTGGAGTCTTTCCCGGAGGAGCCGAACTTCAGGATGCCGTCCAGGAGCTCGTCGTCGACATCGCTGAGAGACCCGGTGGACATGGTGGACTGTCTCCGCTTGTATAGCGGACTCAAAACATGGGAGCGAGACTTGTAATGCTGGACAGACAGGAGTGAAGAGACGCGCGTCCTGGAGATGTGTTCATGAGCTGCTAACTGTGCGTGAAGAGGGCAGAGAGGAGCAGAGGTTTTATCTCCATGAAGAGAGAGAGGCGTTACCTCATGCTGGGAGGAGACACTGATGCTGCTCCAACATGCTGGTTCCCAGTAAAGTGCTGAGAATATAGTTTGTTTTAATTTGACTGCTTATTGGCCCATCTGTTTCTTTAACTGCACAAAGATAGGTTTAAATAATGGGAAACCACCTTGAGCCTGAACTTTATCATATGAGCATAAATCCACCAACCTGTGGACATGTTTCCGGCCTACAGTTGTGCTCATAAGTTTACATACCCTGGCAGAATTTGTGATTTTTTTGGCCATTTTTCAGAGAATATGAAAGATAAGAGAAAAACATTTTTTTCACTGATGGTTAGTGGTTGGGTGAAGCCATTTATTGTCAAACAACTGTGTTTACTCTTTTTATATCATAATGACAACAGAAACTATACCCACGAAATCATAAATTCTGCCAACTTATGAGTACAACTGTATATTAGCCAAATATGTATTCTAAGTATCCCAAAATTCGAAGCTGTAATCATCTCCACATCCCCCCCCAAAATGTTAATGTGGTTACAAATCAGCAATCACTGATGTAGAAGCTAAAAAGACTTCAGGTAATGATGGTTTGTGTTGAATTAATGGCAAGGTTATTTTTTTTTGTCTTACACACTTGGAGAAAAATGACCTGTGACCTCTGGCACACACAAATGAGATCAATGGTTAAAAACAGGTGGTTATGCAAATTTGAGTCTTTTCAGGGTGAGCAGGACCCCAACATTAACAGAGAGCTTTTGTCTCACCTGGAAGATATTCTAATTTGCATAACCAACAAAAAACATATTCAAATATGATTTAGTTTATCTTAAATGATTACTTCGAAATGAAGTCCCTCTGATTTCACAGTTGGTAGTGCTTCCAAGGGATTTCCATCAGCCTCCTTGTGATATAAATTAGCACCAAACAGAAGACTTCAATTCACGGTCAAGTTAAATCTGAAGTGTGCTTATTTGTGGATTCAAAATAAAATCAATATTTTTGGTGAAGTTGGATAATGCGAATGGGACGTCTGCAGGAATTGTTATATTGTCATTTATGTCCTCACTCAGCTCTGCTTATTCTCTGAACTTTGCAGTCAGCGCACCATCAAAAATAAATGAGGCAAATATTACAACTCTTAACATTATTGCTATCATCACTACCACTTATGGTTTGAATTACTTTGTAGTTGAAACAGGACATACCAATCAAAGTAATGGGCTTCCTGTTGGGTTTAGGGTACAGGTGCAAGAGGATTTTTTGTAGGCCCTGATATGATATATATGCATACCCAATTTCAAACATGCAGTTGAAAGTCACCCCTATGGTAACCCCTCTTTGAAAATTTTAAAGGGATGCAGTGGAGCCATTTTTGCACCCTGAAAATATCAAATATTTCATCAGACCTGATGCATGTGTGCCATTGGGCGAGTTTGGTTGCATGCTGAAGGCTCCAAAGTTGGGATGCATTGCAAAAGTACAAGAAATTCAATAATAATAATAGGGTTAAAATATCGACCTCGCAACCTTCGGTGCTTGGGCCCGAATTAGCTTGTTTAGCCAGAATTAAAGGTTCTGATTTTGCCACAGTGTCAACAGGTAGAGGTGAAATGTGCTGTACTCCTCTCCATTGATGATGTAGGAGATCAGGTGTCCTGAGTGTTGCTTTTGCTGTTAAGAATGAAGCTAAGGGTGATGAGGGTTTGACCAATCAAGTATCTAACGCAGCTGGATAATGAGAAAAAGGAACTGTGTAAATAAATTATACATTTAAAACATCAGACTCTTACACATTAATTGCCAGACTTCCTGATATCAAAGTATTTAATACCATCCTGTTCCACTCACAGTGCCGGCCTAACTTTCAGCACTTTTCGTCATTTAACAGTATAAAGTGCAAGGACAGGGGGGGTGTCACGTCTCAAATGGCAAACTGGCGCCTTGGTCCCCTCTGATGTAATGGATACCCAGCACCCACAATCCCCTGTTTGGCCTTCCATATCATTCCTCGCTGATGCTCCATGCAGCCGTCCTTTCAGGGACAAGTCCAAGTAATGTCCCTTAAGCTCTCTTTGTCTGCTTTAAGAGGGAAAGATTCAGCTGCACTAAGAGAACACTGATGATAGTCATGTGAGACTTCCTTTTTGTGCATATTAATAATTTGAATGATACAGAGAGCCTGAGATCTATGGTTGGATTAAGTTAAATTAAATGTGCCTCATGATGCTGTTTTGTGTGAAACTTGCAAGCTTGGTAAGGATTGCATGTGTGTGTTTGTGTGTGTTTGTGTGTGTATGTGGGAACTCGGTGTCTCTGCCTGCACAGCTGAAGCGTGTGCAAGGATAAGAGGTGTGTCTCTTGAGAGCTGACCTTTCACCCCTTTGCTTCCGGTGCCACGGTGCTTCTAAACAGACGCCGCAGCATTACGTTTAATCCAGTTGAATTGACATAATACAGAAACACACTTTCAGTTTTGGATCTGCAGTTTGGATGCCGAGGGAGATCAGCGACATTCTGCAGAGAATGGATGACAAAAAATATATAAATGGAGGAAGAGTACATTTTCTGAGGTATAGTGCAAAGGAAAGAGAGGGATGGCACTTTAATGAAAGAAAAAAGGAGTAGATGGGATGGAGGGAGAGGAAGGAGGCGGATTAATCTTCTGGGTGGGCTGGAAATCAAAGCTCTTTGTGGAAAAGTAATAATAGAGTCCGTTAGATTGATGATCACCTCTGAGATGCACCAGAGAGCGTCAGGGAGAGGGAGAGGAACCAAAATAGCTCATAAAACAGAGCAAAGACCCTTTTCTCTCCCTGTGCGCCAATAAAACACACAGCCTGATGTAACATCATCAAAATATTATTTGTACATCTGTACTTGAGAAAGCTAAATGTCTGTCACTTCAAAACAAATCTCAAAGTTCCTGGGCCCCCTTTTTTCCCTCCTACAGTCCTTTGTGTGATTAGTAAAACAATGCATGGGCAAATGTTTTGGGAAACTTCTCTGGGACTGTTTTTTCCTCTCAAAACTTCGGTCACACACACTGTGACATGAGGCAACAGGTGGAGAGGGGGCTAAGTGAGAACGATGGAGAGAGAATAAGGAAAAGAAGGGGGGAACTCCGGCAGTTATGGAGAGACAAGCTGCTAATTAGCCGGTTTGGGGTCAAAGGTTAGGCTGGTTGTGTGATGTCACCATGGAGGGACGGGATCCAGATGTTGCTTGAAGGGCCACCGAGGGGGACACCTGATGCCCCGAGTCATTATCATGTCTTTGTCTGCCTCTCACATGCATGCACAGATATTTTTTAAACTTTTTAAAGAGTGCATGTGCTGAGGAAAAATTAATCTATTATGAGAAAAAATGGTTTTAATGTCATGAAGCACTGCAATAAAATAATCTGTAATGATGATGACAGTATAGGGATTGGTTGATTGGTGGTCTTGCTGCAAAGCTAAACTTATCACAGTTAGATTGAAATTAAAGCAGCATGTTTACTGATTTGTTTCTCTGATTTTTATATAAAAAATCCACTATTTAATCTGGTTTGAATTTGTTTTGTTCTTTCAGCATTAGCAATTGTTCATCACTTAGATTCTAGCCACAACGCTGAATCTTTAATAGCTAGCTACCAACCCAAAGATGGCAAAAAAAAATGATGGACAACATGACATGCTAAGCTGCTGACCAAATCATCTACAAGGTCTCATGTTACACCGATCCTCATATCTTTGCAATGGCTTCCAGTTAAATGTAGGATCCAGTTAAAAATTCTCATTGTGTGTAGAGCGCTCAATGGTCAGGCTCCAGTCTATATCAGGGAGCTGCTGAAGCCTTAGAACTCCAGCAGGACTCTGAGGTCCTCTGAACAGGGTTTATTGGTTGTGCCTCGCACCAGGTTAAATACTAAAGGAGACTATGCTTTCCAGGTTGTTGGTCCTAAACTGTGGAACAGTCTCCCTCTGGAACTGAGAACTGTGGACAGTTGATAGGTTCAAAAAGCAGTTGAAGACCGATCTGTTTAGACTTGCCTTTGTTTAATCTGTCTGTTTTTATCTCGTGTTTTTGTATTTATTCGCAATCGCTGTTTTGCCTTTTAATGTTTTTCTATTGTTGTTGTAAAGCACCTTGTGACCTCTGTTCTTGAGAGGTGCTCTATAAATAAATCTTGGTAACTGACTTACTTACTTACATCTTCCCAAAAGTGAAGCCAAAAGATTTGGAGCTCCCCCTACTATGAATAGGGGTTTATTGGGGGGTGTCATGGATCGACTCCACATTAAACTAGTAATAATAATAATAATAATAATAATCATCTTTATTTATATAGCACTTTTCTTAACAAGGTTACAAAGTGCTTCACAACAAAAAAGCAGAGAATTACAAAGCATACAAAACGGTGCAAACAGGGGGAAGAAAAAATACAGAAGCAAAACAAGACATCTGAATGCAGAGCAAATTCATGAATTAGGGGTGGAGAAATGCCTTCTTACATAAAAATGTTTTTAGTGAGGATTTAAAAGCAGTTAAGGTTTTGGTTTTTGGTCTAATTGTCAGTGGCAGGGAGCTCCACAAACTTGGAGCTCTGATTGAAAAGGTCCAGTCACCTTTTGTTTTAAGGCGGGATCTTGGCACAACCAGCAAAGATGCATAAGGACGTTGCCCACTGAGCACATCGCAGCTCTGCACAGAGGAAGTGGAGATGCTGACGACAATGGGGGGGACACAGGAACCTTTTAGTTCCGGGGAAAGTAGTTCTGGGGGCTAAAAGACCCAGGAACTCGTGGACGAAATGCACCTTTAGCTCAAATACTGCCATGGGAAACACCCGATGAGGAGCTTGAAGCTTCACTCGGCTTAAGGAGTCTTTGAATATGCCCAAATTTAATTTATCCTTTTCAAAAGAACATTATAAACACTTGTGTCATTCTAGCTTTGTTTCATTTAACATAAAATGCTTACACATTAAAAGATTTTAGTGGTTAGCATTCTTTGATTAAAAAAAATGGAGGGAAAAATCTAAAGTGAATCTTAAAACAGGGAAAGTTTAAAGTTTCATCACACTGCATCAAGTTATCAATTGTGCCCTTTAACTCTATCTTGGGCTACTTATTTTTGAAGATGAAGACTCTCCTTAACCTTTAACAGTTTTATTTTCTATGGGCTGATCACCATTTCTCACTTTATCTTGCTTCTTCTTCTTCTTGCAACCATGTGAGACTTCATCAAAACATACAAAGAAACATAGTGACAATCTCTTTTTATGGAGAAATGGATCAAAATCTGAAACTAAATATTGTTTTCTTTACTGGCAAAACATTCCTCGTGTATTTTCTCTGTGATATAATAAGAAAAAGATTGGTTAAAAGAGAAAAAAGAAACAAAGACACCAGCTTCCTGGTGGCTGTAAAGAGCAAAATGAGAAACTGTAATCTTGGAGGGAGGCTCAGGGTGAGAAAAACATCATCCATCTATGTCTAAGCTCTCCAGTTCCCTGTCCCTTATCATGGCTATACTCCCCCAACACACTCACAAAAACTCACACACACACACACACACACACACTCACACATGTATGCACAAATTGCTTTTCACCTCAGTTCAAGTATCTCTAAAAAAAAGAAGGAAAAATCAAAGTAACATAATAAAACGAGAGGTTGCAGAAAGTGCAAAGATACAACAGGGAGTGGGGAGAGAGCTAAAGGGCTAAAGGATGTAACCGACAAACTGAGCTATAACAGAGAGTTATGAAGATGTTAATGTGAGTGGAAATATGATATTATATTTCAAAAAGACCACAATCCTTTGAAATTCACTGACAGGAACATCCGGAGGGAGATAAACACTGATACTTTGAATGAGACTGATATTCTGTCACAGTGTAGGTTAATGACCAGGAAGTCTTGTCCTTACAGTGCGAGGGAGTGTGTCGGTCTCTGGAATGTGTGCATACACCAACGCTGAGCTATATAAGTGTGTGAATGAGGGGGAAATGTTTGGGGTTTCACAATGTGTGTGTGTGATGGATGAATTTGATGTTGTGGAGCGTATGGGGAAAATTGTGCAATATCTTGGAAAATGTAGGACTACTTAAATATTTGTGTCTTCATCTTACCAACCAATCACACAACAGAATAGAAAAAGTTTGATTAATGTGACTCTAATTCAAGAAGTCAGAGCATGAACATGAACAGGGGCGTATCCAGACTTTTTGGACTGGGGTGGTATGGGGCGCCATTTGTAAAGTTTTGCAGACTGATAATAACAGCAACAATTCTCCACATTTAGCTCCAAAAAGTCATAAAAACATAGTGAATTATTAAAAGTTACATTTAGAGCAATATTTGTGATCTTTTACAAATTTAATTTTGTTGTGATAATTATATTTAAATCCAAATGATAAAAATATATATATATGAATGTTAAATATGAATTTTAAACATGAATCTAAATGCTAAATGTTTAATCTAAATGTTAAATCTAAATGTTAGATATGTGGCAGTGTGAATTTGCATATAAGCTATATATTTAGGACAGCAAAGCAACATTTAACATTAAGATTTAAGATTTATGATTTAGATTGGGCGGCAGTAGCTCAGTCCATAGGGGCTTGGCTTGGCAACTGGAGGGTCGCTGGTTCAAGTCCCAGCATGGACAAAGTTTGGCAAGTGGACTGGTGGCTGAAAAGGTGCTGGTTCACTTGCCTGGGCTCTGCCGGAATGCCCTTGAGCAAGGCACCGAACCCCCAATGGGCCGCCGTTTGTAAAGTTTTGCAGACTGATAACAACGGCAACAATTCTCCACATTTAGCTCCAAAAAGTCATAAAAACGTAGTGTGAATTTTTAAAAGTTACTTTTTTTTTAACCACATTAAGAGCAATATTTGAGGTCTTCTTCACATTTAATTTTGTTGTGAAAAATATATATAAATCCAAATGCTAAATATAAATATGAATGTTAAATATGAATTTTAAACATGAATCTAAATGCTAAATGTTAAATCTAAATGTTAAATGTTGAATTTGCATATTAGCAATATATTTAGGATCGCAAAGCAACATTTAACATAAACATTTAACATTTAACATTTAACATTTAGATTGGGTGGCAGTAGCTCAGTCAATAGGGACTTGGCTTGGCAACTGAGGGTCACTGGTTCGAGTCCCAGCATGGACAAAATTTGGTAAGTGGACTGGTGACTGGAGAGGTGCTGGTTCATTTGCCTGGGCACTGCTGAGGTGCCCTTGATCAAGGCACCGAACCCCCAACTGCTCGGGGTGCACTGGTTGATGGCAGAATCCTCACTCTGACATCTCTCCCTTAGTGCATGTTTGTGCATAAAGTGATATACACCAAACTGTGTGTGAAGCATGATCATAAAATATATGATGAGTGGAAAAATTGAATTCCCCCCCTGGGGATCAATAAAGTATGTTTCTTCTTCTTTCTTCTTCTAGATTTAACATTTAGTTTTAACAATCAACTTATATTATTTTTCGCAACAAAATTAAATGTGAAGAAGATAACAAGTATTGCTCTGATCAATAAGTGGCTTTTCAAAATTCACACTACATTTTTAGGACGTTTTGGAGCTGAATGTGGAGAAGTGCTGCGGTTATTTTCAGTGTGCACAACTTTACAGACAGCGCCCCATAGGGCTGGCACAGACTTATGCAGGGGTGGCGTGAGGAATGCATGCATTCATTTTTACTTTTCATCTCCACTATTTATGTCTTTATGAACTACCAGCATGTAAGGTTCATATTTAATGTTTCTAATCTAAAATCTAAAAAAAAGTAACACATCATAGTTGCAGTACTCCAAACTTTAAATTTTACAACCAACTATTGGTAGAGAAAGAGGGAGGAAAACACATTAGTTACAAGGTAGCTGCTGAGCACTCTACAAAGAGTTATGTGGCAATTTTTACAGAAATATTTTGTCACAAATGTTTAATAGAAAGCGTTGTAATGATGCCTCAGCTCAGCGTACACATTCACACACTGTTACTTAAGTTGTATTGGTATGAACTTGGATTAGTGGAGAGCCTGAAGTGGCCTGTCGGAAGAAAGAGAGACATGCTGCAGCTGGAGTGTTTCTGTGTGCTCTACAACAGTGCGGCACTTTTTAACATCTGCTGCTATACCTCTGAACTAACTTATTGCCTTGTGATCGAGTGCACAGATAAAAAAAATAAAGTCTATGAGTGTGTGTGTGTGTGTGTGTGTGTGTGTGTGTGTGTGTGTGTATGTAGGGGGCAGTGGGTTAGTGAAGGACAGTGCAGGGTTTCAGAGTCAAAGGTCTGGACTGTGTCACTGTGATTGAGGCTGCGGTTTATAAACATAGAAGGACACTGCTCGGTTTTCTCTCACACAGTGGTAACCTATATATGTGTGTGTAAGAGTGTGTGTAGCAAACCAGAACTCCTAGCTTAACTCCCTACTAAATCCTCCACAGCAGCCGACTCAACCCCCCCACCTTCCCCCCTCTCCTCCCAGTTATTCTCCCCTCCACTGTCCCCTCTGCTGACTCCATTCTGTGTTGTTGGACGTCTGGTCAGTTCCGTCCAGCCAAAACAAATAGAGTCACAACAGTTTAGCGTAAACAAGCAGGATTCAGCCACACACTCGATCCTGTTTACACACTTATACCTAAAAGCCATTGACTCTAAATAATCATGGATGATACACCTTCTTCTGCTGTAAAGAATGAAGCCAAAATACGAGAGCCCGGATTTGCCAACAGAGCTTATATACATGACGTCACATCCCCTCTTTTTAACATCATAAAACTAATCAAAGCAAAACCTTTCAGAGCCTTAAACACTTGGACATACATTGGCATCATGAAAACCATTTATATAATGTGTATTTTGATTTTAAGGTTCAACCCATGTCCCACCTGTCAACAAGAAGGAGGCAAGCTTTGTGACCTATACCACAGCCAGTCACCAGGAGGAGCTCTAAAAGTGTTGGCTTTGCTTTTAGAGGATCTGTTATGGTGTTCTTTTTTTAAACCGTCTATACCAAGCAGCAACCTCTAGTCTTAAAATATCAAGCCCAAGCGGAATTGCTAAAAACTGCAGTTTATTGAGCGTCCACTTGAGGCTGGCTGCAGAAACACCAGAAACCAGATACACACCCATTCAAAAAAAGACGATATTTGCAGCAATAATAAACATGTTTACAGCCTGGTTCAAAAAAACAGTTTAGGTCTGAATAGCTAATCGGCACACACTGTACAAGGTATTTTTTAGAATATCAAACTTATGAGTTTTGCCCAAATAAGGGCATGGCTGACTTGATTGAAAGGTGGGCACTCTGTAGCTGTTAGCAAAAAGGCTAAAGGCCAGCCTCTTTACCTCACACTAGCTTGACGATGTTAGGTTGCTTTCAACATATCCAATATGGCATCTGGCGACAATTGGCTTCATAACAGCGCTTCAGCTGGGTGACTTCCTGGATACTACACCCATTTATTATGCAGTCTATGGTTCATACTAAAACTAGTTTCCAGCTTTGAGGCCAGACTTAACTAGATTGTGTTGCAGTTTTTCTCTTAAGAGTCACACAGCTGTCTCATTTATAATGTGAAATATGTTAAATGATTTAATTAATTCAACCATTTACACATCCATTTATACAGATTTTTCAAATGAATGCAATTAAAAGGACAAAATGTTTAAGTTACTTTCAGTTTAAGGGAAAGTTTTAAAGTAATGCACATACGAATTGTTATCCTCTGTTCTTTTAAAAGACAAATCTTGATTTTTTTATTTTTTTTATTTTTTAGTAAACCAGAATTTAAAGCTCTTTTGTGGAACTTTTGGCCCACGTCAATTTTGGCACCCCCTTTGGACAAACTGGTAACTCTTATCTCTTCACTGATTTTGTATTGTATTTTTCTATGTTTTGTTTTTTGAAGAAAAATGTAATCCCTCTGCCTAACAGTCAAATATATTTTATTATTTTGTTGTTTTATATGATGTTTTATCCTTTGTGCAGCGTCTTTAAGTTTTTAGAAAAGCGCTTTATAAATAAAATGTATTATTATAACACCCATTAAAAGTGTTTGCCGTGGAAAATGTAAACAAAGACTGTTTGCAGCGTGTATTAACAACTTCATGTATCACCTACCTGCAGCAATTTCAGGAATTAAAACCTCAAAATAGAAAAGGTATATCTTGTTGATAGTTTAATTTAACTTGTAAACCACGAAGAGAGGTAAAGGTATAATTTCAGTGTGTTGTAAAAATAGTTAAAAACTCCTTACAGGAGCTTTAAGTTTAAAAACAAATCACAAGACTTTAACTTTCAGGTGAAATAAGAGGGATGCATAGTGATGCTTTTATTAAGTTAAGTCAAAGTTAAATCCCATGAAATTAAAAATGATGTTCGATATGTTTCACCCAGGTTTTAAAATAGAGACTTACATCTAAATTGCTTTTATATCAATAAAACTTGTCTTATAAATTCAAAGATGTTACAAGGGTAGAGCATTTTAAAGCACCCTGCCCAGATTCAAAGGGTGATACAATGTCATAGTTATAATTTCACACACCTAATTAGCAGTGCAATGCTAAACCGTCGCTAATATTATTCACACCTGATCAATCAGGCTGTTGTTAACACGGAGTCCGTTGATGGAGAGGGATGATAAACAGTGCTGTGCTCTCATTGGCTGGATCAGGTTCTCTGCTTTGATCGTCTTCCTCCTCATCACTCAGAGCGGGATGACGGGTGTGTGTGTCTGTTTATACATGTGGAAATCTTTGTAATGCGTTTAAAAAGGTGCTTAAATTCCTAAGTAGCTACAAAGTTGGAAAAAGTGTGTTTGTTAATGTGTGTGTAACAACGTTTTTACTCCTCCCTGATGTCTGAAGCATGGCACACTGGTTCTGTTCTGAAAAATGGACGTGGTTTTCTCCCTCCTTGCAGATGAAATGATCTCACCACATCATATCTCGTCTGTCTCAGTGGTCTGGTTAGCTCATACTGCACACACTCACAAACAGACCGCTGACACACACACTGGTTATCTTTAACTTTTTACGGTATTCAGTGGTAATTACTGTAGCTCTCAGTGCGGAGAGTCAGAGTTTTATCAGACCTCAGGAAGAGAGATAGGAGCAGTCCCCAAAGACAGCACACAATCAGGCTATAGCAAAACAGACCCAGACTCTACTGTCAGCATGTGTGTGCATGTGTATTTGCATTTATGTATTTGCATGTGTCTCTGTGGAGGCGGGTGTCAGCCTGCTCTTGTCTACAAGAACAAACTCCAGGGCTGCAGAGCGATACACCCACACAACCTGCCGATACTGCTGCATATACACTGCAAAAACTTGCCTGTCCCATTTCACTCAATAAAGTCACAAAGACCCGACAAGTCCACTTCTACATCTTATTTTAAGATATAACGAGACAAAAATAAGACTTAAGTTGATTGTAAGGAGTAAAAATGGCCCCCAAAGAAGGAAAATAAACATTCTTGACAAGTCTCTTGAAACAAGATGCCATAATTGTTTAAATAAATGAATCAATCTTTATTTATGTAGCCCCAAATCACAACAAGCGTTATCTCAAGACTCTTTACAAACAGAGCAGGTCTAGACCGTACTCTATGTTATATTACTAACTCGGCCCAACATCAAGACAGGATAAGATCCAGTCCCATTTTACAGACAGGACTCAGTCTGATCTCATCTTAATCCACCATGAGCATTGCACCTCACAGCATTTGGCAAGTTACAGTGGCAAGGACAAACTTCCTTTAACAGGCAGAAACCTCGAGCAGGACCAGACTCATGTTAGACAGACATCTGCTGAGACCAAGTTGGGGTTGGAAAGAGGGATAGAGGAGAATTTCCTGTTTAAAGGAAATTGACTAGAAAATGTTTCTTGCTGCATTGGCATCCATTTTTGCTCATTACAATCAACAAAGTCTTCCTTTTTTGGGTGCAATGTCTTGAAATAATGATGATAATGTTCGATGTTCCCCAATTCAGGAGCTGCATCCTTCAAAAGCTATATTTGAGGGCTGATTGCATTACAGCACCATGTCAAAGTCCGTCCAGTTTCAAAGGCTCAGGGTGCATCTTGAGATTCTTTGAGTGCCAATTCAAACGTGATGGCGTACAGTAACCAAAGCTGCTCCAGTTTACCTGGAACCCCTCATCCAGGTCTACACCCCTTCTCGCCCGCTACGCTCAGCCTCAGAAAGGCGCCTAGTGCTTCAAGCACATAAGGCCTCAAAATCACTAGCTCGACTCTTCTCTTCTGTTGTCCCTAAATGGTGGAATGAATTGTCCAACTCCATTCAATCTGCAGAGTCCCTCTCTACTTTCAAAAGACAGCTAAAGACCCAGCTCTTTAGGAAGCACTATGCACTTAGCTAGACTGTTCTCCACTGTTGTCCCTCAGTGGCAGATCGTGTCTTCCAGCTACAGTTGACTCGCACTGTCCTGCTCTACTCTGGGAATCTCAGCTCTGGAGTGACCCAGCACTTGGTACTTTGGTCATTATTGTGGTGAGGTTAAATGTTGATGATGATAATGGAAGGTCTTAAATTGTTTGGTTGCTTCATTGTAGATGTTCCTTATTTACTTTTGTGCATTGCCTTTACACTGCTTGGCAGTACCTGCATCCAAATTGACTTGAAGCACTTTGTTACCCGTACTGATCTTGTTTCCTCTTGTCTAGATCTTTGCTTGTGTTGTTCTTGTTCTCGTATGTATGTCACTTTGGATAAAAGCTTCTGCTAAATGACATTGTAACATTGTACTCTGATCAGCCGAGTAATACTCTGTTCAATAATAGTATTTGTTATCAACTCAATAGCGAGCTGAACAGATGTTAAAATGAGACGCGTTCAAACATGAAATCATTTTAAACTCCTCAGGTCAATATTGCTTAAATTAAAGCTCTTTGGGTTTACAAGGATTTTGGCGCCCCCTGTGGACAAACTGGCACCTTTAATCTCTGCACATATTTTTTTTTCTTGTACTCATGTAAGTTGTATTTTTCAATGAAAATCTCACAGGAGCTTTAATGAGATATTTTGACATGAATTATTACTATTTTTATTTAAACTTGAAAATCATTGAGAGCAAGCCCTCATTTACAACGACTACGAGCATATAAAAGAAACATTAAAATGCATGACAAGCAATAAAAGATATAACCCTAAAAGAATGATGATCAATTAAAAACAGACAACAATTAAAAGTAATGTTACAACCATTGAAATAATGTTACACAAAGTCAGTTAAAATAGGCACAATCAGGGGTTAAAAATGTTAAAACTAATGATTTAAAATGATTAAAAGAAACCAGTGCATTCATTTTTAAAGTGCTTTGAAGTGAGTTCCATGCAGATGGTGCAAAAATGCAAAAGGCAGATCAACCCAGCTCAGAATTAACTCTGGGAACATGGAAAGTGAGCCAATCAGTTGATCTGGTGTGCTTTGCTCCAGAAGACCAAACTAGACGAACATACTTCTTAAGATGATGTTTTTTTGCAGTGTAACATCCAGAACTACTGATATCCGGGGAAGTGTTGACTGCCTCGAATGTAGGAAAACCTTCCTGGGTGAAATCATTACCCCCTCCAGCCATCATCCCCCTCCAGGTCCCACAGGGAACCGTCGTTCTGCCAGGCCCAGGATGGAGGCTCCTGCTGGGCTACACCACTGATAGTCCCCCCCCCTTCTAGGAGTGGGTCTGATGTACAGGGAGGGAACATGTACAAACATTGCATATTTGACTTATGTGTGCAATCTCTTTCACACACTAACATTGTGCACACCCAGAGAAAGCCAGGCATAAAATATACAACAACAAATCTCCTGCACTCGTGTAATATAAACACGAGAAGCCATTAGTTTGTGTTACGACAGTAAAAGAAGGACGCGGCTGGAGAAAGAACGTAGAAGTACAAAGAGGAGAAACTTTGGAGCTGTGAAGGACTTTTAATTTAGCATTCATCTGACTGTGTGTGTTTGTGTGTGTGTTTGTGTGTGTGTGCAAGATTAAGGTAGCTGACCTTTGTAGCGCCGTCTCCCATCACATTTCAGCCTAATCTGTGTTTGCCCGTGTGTGTGTGTATCAGTTCTCCCATGAGACGCTGGCATAATGCTACCGGACGCTAACAGGAGATGACTAAGAGGTGAGATGTGAGCGGTGATAAAAAGTGCACTCCTGACACACACACACACACACACACACACACACACACACACACACACACACACACACACACACACACACACACACACACACACATACACACACACACACACATACACAAACTTCTAACATCAAATCTCAAGAGACCCTTAAGATCCTATGAGCTCAAGGTCCCTGGGCAGGAAGCTGACAAGTGTGTGTATGTGTGTGTCTCTCTGTGTGTGTGTGAGAGAATTAGCTCATTAGTGTGTGTGTGTGTGTGTGTATTTGTTTGTGAGTGTAACCTTAGCTCTGGTGCGGCTAACAGACAAGTCCACTTAGTAGCTGAGGACAGACACAACAGCATCTTACCTTTACGCTGTAATCACAAACAGATGTCTCCTGACCTCTCTGCTCAACGTTAGCATCTTTCTGTTTTATTGTCTTGCATCATCTTTTTTCTTTTATCATTGATATTGTATTGATATCACCTAGCAGAAAAATCTGGACTTCACTAGATGGGTTTACATGAACACTTGTAATCAAATGAGAAGTGGGAAAGGGCCTGATGAGAATATAACAGCTGATCTGATCGGCGTTCGTAGTGATCTCTTGTCTCTCCTGACTTGAGATTGCCCAGGAACACTTTGAAGCAACATGGTGGTGTGAAACTTCTCTGAGAATGAAACATAGGTTCTATTAGTAAATCTTAAAGAGTTAAATGAAGCTTTGTATTAGTTCATACAGGACACAGAAGTCATACAAATCATTGTTTCCAATCCCACACAACCCACCACAGCTCATTCTAACAATATGGCGGCCAATTTGAACACTTCTTCCCTCTCGCTAATCCCTGCAACACATTTGCTGCCCACACTCTGCTGCTGTTGGTTCAACCTCTGCCTCCTCCTGTCCAGTCTAAATGTCTGTTTAAACCTTGCTGCTTGGCTAACCCAGGGAGTGGTAAAGCAGAGCCTATAGTGCCAAGCATAACTGTATTTCCATTCGGCAATAAACGGTTAAAACTATGAAGAGAGTGTTCCTGAATGAAACATTGCTAATCAGCTTGGCAGGCAAAACTTATCTATCAATCAATCAATCAATCTTTATTTGTATAGCGCCAAATCACAACAAACATTATCTCAAGACGCTTTTACAAACATAGGAGGTCTAGACCACAAATTATGAACAGAGACCCAAAATCAAGACAGGATAAGACTCAGTCTGACCCCACCTTAATCCATCATGAGCATTGCACATCGCAGTATTTAGCTAGTTACAGTGGTGAGGAAAAACTTCCTTATAACAGGCAGAAACCTCAGGCAGAACCAGACTCATGTTAGACAGCCATCATGCCTCGACTGAGTTGGCTCTGGAAAGACAGATAGAGGGGAGTAAGGAGAGAGAGGTGATAGTGATGAGACGAGTAGTAGTAGCTGTTGCCGCTGGAGTCCAGCACGTCCGTATCAGCTGGAGTCCAGATCGTCCGCAGCAGGAGGACGTCTACGGCAGCTCAGAGGAATCTACAAGACAATGGAGCTCAGGGACTCCAGAAAGGTCTATGGTTAGTAACTTTAATGGGACAGGCAGAGTTAAAGTAAGTGATGAAGGGGTTGGGGGGAAGGGGATGAGCTAGGATCCCAGTGTGTCAGTGCGCCAGTTCCCCCAGCAGTCAAGGCCTATAGCAGCATAACAAAAGCTGGTCCAAGCCTGAGCCAGCTTTAACTATAAGCTTTATCAAAAAGGAAAGTTTTAAGCCTACTCTTAAAAGTGGAGAGGGTGTCTGCCTCCCGGACCTAAGACACTAACTAACCAACTAACTAACTAAGACACAATGATCTCTCAAGCTAAACAGTCAGCTTCTTATAGCAATAGTATTAATACACTATTTTCAGGCTGCTTCATTAAAAACAAGACAGCAACGAAAGCTACTGATTCACACAACAGATGCTTGACCTCCATCTCCTTTTTTATGCTATAGTGTAACATTGGCGGGCTACACTGTTCGTCAAGCTGCAAATGGTACGATCAGTGCCTCAAGCAGATAAACACCAGATCATTCTCTATCAAACCTCATCTCAACAGATTACTCCACATTTGCAATCAGAGAGATTGTAATCAGAAAAGCAAAAAGTGGTCATGTAAACTCTCCTGATGTCGTGAGATTATCAGATATTTTAGACTTAAAGCTGGGGTTGGTAGTCAGATTTAGATACACTTTTTGCTATACTGGTTAAAAATGATCTTTATGTCCCAATACATTATGTGTTCTTAAAAAAGAGTGAAAAAAAGTTGCTATCTACAGCCGGAGTAAACCTGGGAAAACACCAACCAATCCCTGCCATCAGGATCCAAAATATGAAACCAATCGAATCCTGTCCTGCCGTTCTGCCCGTCTCCTTCACGTACATTTCATGTTTGTTTGTGTTTTTAACTTTCACTATGAGAATGCTTTGGTGTTTTCTTACCGCTGAGTGAGACATGAGTTGACGTAGTGCAAAACACAAATGATGTGCTGAGGACCGGTTTTGAATCTATCACAATCATATGGTCACGAATCAGCGGCGCTCATGCATGAGAGAGGGAGCGTCGTTTTGGAGGAGCTCCGAGGGGAGGGGGGGAGGGGTTGGAAGGAGTCCTGAGAAAATACTACATTCAAATTCATGCTGGTTTTCCGTGACTACCAACCCTAGCTTTAAAACCAGCTGCCTCTTGATTTTAAACAGTGGGACTATATTGAAATGATTCCCTGAATCACCTTTAAAACAGTGAACAACACAAGTGTGCAGAAAAATACCTCAAGATTTTCTTTTACACTTATGAAGATGTAACATTGAGTATCTGATTCTGAAGCGGCCACACAGAATCTAACAGAGTAGGGCTGAGTAGTTTCATGAAAAAATTATGTGATCACTCGTCCCTGCAGTTGTCTGGTCTTGTGATTGCAAGATGTCATTTCAGAACTGCTTTTGACTAACAAATGAAGAGGACTTTGAATATAATGCTTCTCTGGAAGAGACCATTCGTGTAATTAGGACAACAAGAGATTTAATTTTTTTTTGCATGTAGGCTTTACAGGGAAGCCTTCGGATTAAATTGTTGTGGGTGTCAAATTTTAGGTGTCTTAGAATGTCTGGCAAAGAAAAAAAAAGATATTGGGTCGTCTTGCAGTAAACTTTTGAAATGTTGAAAAAGTAAGCCCCATATAAGTTACTTTCACATACATGAATGATGTCTGGTGTGCATATTAACCATGCAAGATCTGAAAACAATCCTCACCCTTATCCAAAACTCAACAGGAAGTCAGCTTATTTCACTTGATTTTCAAAATAATGCCTACTTTTTTAACAGGTTTTGATTTATGAGCAAAACCCCAACGCAGCAAGAATTCCACTTTTTTACTGAGTGCAGCTTCCTCCAGCTATGATCCTCAGATATGCACAGAGATAGGTCCTCTTGTTTCCAGCAAACGCTGTTAGTTTTTGAAGCTGAAAAGAGGTGAAGCTTTGCCATCAGTTCACACCTTTAATCCCTTCTTGTTTAATCACAGGCTTCAAACTACACAAAGATGGCCGGCAGTGTACCAAACCCAAATGTCCTCTCCCTTCTGTGCACATTGAAGATTTTGTTGAAGTCATATTCCTAAGAAGTGCTCCCTTACACACACACTTCACACTTCACACATGTTCATAAATCTCCTTTTCTTACTCATCCTCTTACGAACACCCAGACCAACTTCAGCAGCTGCTGTTGACCAGCTGTTTGTTTTGTATTTACTGTTGGGTCACTCATAAACAGCAGAGATCTGAACCATAAAGTAGGGAGAGTGTGTGTTTGTGTCACTCCCTCTATCTACTGTTGTTGCAAAAAACAAATTATCCCAATCACTTCAATAGTCACAGACTTTTGGAGCTAGTGTTGGATTTTGGAGAAAAAGCCTGAAGTCCCACCCCTCCTACCAACCAAAGCACAAATTGAACTCACTGTGACAGAGGTTGCAGGACAGGATCCAATATACATTCTAGTTTAGCCTAAAGATTTAGAATTGTAATAGGAACTAACATTTTTGCCAGTGTCAACTATACTGTGTAAAACATGGACGTAGTCTCAGTGATGTCACCCATTTGTTTCTGAAGCAAAGCCTATTTGAAGCCTATCGACAGCGGTCCCCATATTCAAATTGCTGCCTCAACCAAGCGGCAACCTCCAGTCTTAAAATATGAAGCCCATGTGAAAGTGCTAAAAACTGCAGTTCATCAAGTGTCCACTTGAGGCTGGCTGCAGAAACACGGGAAACAACAAACACACCCATTCAAAGAAGACGATCTTTACAGCAATAATAAACATGTTTACAGCCTGGTTCAAAAAACGGTTGAAGTTTGAATAGCTCATTTCCTGGACACTCACTGTACGGGGGGTGACTTCTTTATAACTCGTTATTTTTTAAGATATTAAACTTTCGCCTAAATAAGGGCATGGCTGACTTGATTTCCAGGCAGGCACACTGTAGCAGTTAAAGAAAAGGCTAAAGGCCCGCCTCTTTACCTCACACTAGCTAAGACAGAGTAGGCTTGTGTTCAGCATTTCATAACATTTGGCCTCATAACAACGCCTCAGAAACAGATGGGGGACGTCACAGGTACAACATCCATTTATTATATAGTCTATGGCCTCAACCTAACTTTCAGTCAGACTAACTTGAGGCAAAGAGGTAGATTTAAGGCGGGCCTTTAGCCCCCCCACTAGTGTTGTAGTACTCAAGACCAGTCTTGGTCTCGAGGCCACTTATTCAGGTCTCGGTCTCGTGTCGGAATCGAAGGCATTTTTACTCTGTCTTGTCTCAGTCTCTGACTGGAGGGACTCCGTATCTTATATCAAGACGGGTCGAGACCACCACTGATGCACTCTGTGTCCCTGTCATTACTGTGATAAGAGAAAAAAAATGAAACTTAAGGAGTCAAAAGAAAGGCAACAAAGATAAAACCAAACCTTGTTTGTTGCTGTCAATAGTATTCAAAGCAAACTTAAATGAAATAAACAAAAGTCTTTTATTTTGTTAACTCTCATAATGATTTTTTTTTATACATATATGGTCTTGGTCTTGTCCCCGTCTTGGTCTTGACTCAGTCTTGATCCCTAAATGTCTTGGTTCTTGGTCTCGGTGCACTCTGGTCTCGGACATGTATTGGTCTCAGTTAATGTGGTCCTGACTACAGCACTACCTCCCACTAACAACTACACTGTGCCCTTAATTATGCAAAAGTCTTAACACTGATATCTTTAAAACTACTGAGTTAGAAAATAATTCACCCCATACAGTGTGTGCTGATAGAGAAATGAGCTATTCAGACCAAAATCATTGTTAGTACCAGGCTGTAAACATGTTTATTTTTGCTGTAAAGATCATCTTTTTAGAATGTGTGTGTGTGTGTGGCTAGTGGGGCTTTTGGAGCCAGCCTCAAGTGGACACTCGAGGAACTGCAGTTTTCAGCACTTCCATGTTGGCTTCACATCTTGTGGTTGACGGTACCTTTTTAACAATACCAGTATACATTTATCTGTGTTACTTCCTAACATAAGAAACAAAATCTGCCATAAAAACATAACTTTGCAGACTATGAGTTAATTTTGTTTGAGTAATTATGGGTTATTCAGTGTTTGGGGTCAGTTTCAGAGTCAGAGCATGTTACATATGTGACACAGTATAACTGAAACATAAGAATAAAGGTATGTAACTGGAGGTGTGTGGCCTTTTCCAGAACTGATGATACTGATGAAGGGTGTTCTTGCTTTTTTTTTACTGCACTGTTTCTTCTTCTTGGGTTTAAAAAAAAAACACAGAACAGATCCATCAGCCGATTGGTGGTCCTTATCTATCTCTTTCCCCCGGATGCTAATTAAAGATAATAAACCCTGCAGATCATTTCTCTGCTGCTCCAAACTCACCGTCACCTCTGCTCCTCCAGCGCCACACATGCACACGGCCAGATGGGCTCACACACACATACACACACACACACACTCTCTGTAACCTTAACACATGGCTTTCCCTGAGGCGGCAGGTGAGTGTAAACTGAAATGCTGTGGATAGTCTCTCAGGTAGAAGTGAAATGCTCGTTTAAATAAGCACTGAATGATAAAAATAGTGTCAGGGGGGCTTTTAAATACACATATCGCCTCATCTTTCAAACACACGCCTGCACACACATGCATAAACAAGGACACACACACACACACACACACACACACACACACACACACACACACACACACACACACACACACACACACACACACACACAGATTAATTCCTCTGTATGTCTAAGTTTAAAGCCCTCGTTTATCTTCACTCCACGCCTTAAACACAGGTGTTTGGAGCGCTTACAGAGACTCTGATGCCAGATGAAATTAAATCATGTAGCTATGTTCAAGTCTCTCTCTTGATTGTTTCCCATGCACAAAAAAAAATCCCCTTCCACTTCACTTATCACAAACACACTCTGTTAAGAGTTCCTCTTTTTTTACTTCCTCAGTCAATACACGGATATTTATTTAGCTCAGAGACAGAGAGTCTCATGAGCTGACCGGCCTGAAGGTTTTTATTGAGCAAGAAGATAAAAAGGCGAGTTCTGCTCTGTGTCCATTAGGGCTGAAACGTCCAGAAGAGCGTCTGATGAAATGGAATAAACTGTTGTGGTTATCTCTTCTGGCTGCTGCGGCGGAGCAGAGATGGGAGAGAATGAGAGACGCAAAGCAAACCAATCATGCATACAGACACTCACATCTCCCCCCCTTCCCTCCTTGGTACTGCCCAGGTCAGTATTTATTCCTAACCATAACAGAGCGGAAGATAATGGCTGATGGGACAGTCGTAAAAATAACCTGGCACACGTCTGTTTGGATTAACCCTGTCTTCCCCCCTTTTTTCCCTCTGTCTCTATCCCTCCATCATTCTTTTATTGCTATCTATCTATCTATCTATCTATCTATCTATCTATCTATCTATCTATCTATCTATCTATCTATCTATCCATCCATCCATCTATCTATCTATCTATCTATGAAACAAACATGCAGTTCTTAAAAACCCTTTAATATCTATGAATGACTCACTCTTGCTCTCTTGCTAACATGCTGCTTATTTATTTTGGAAGATCATGAACTGTCGTATCTGCAGATAAAGCAGCGGGGGCTGATGTGTTCCCTCTCAACCAGCTTCTTTGTTTTCATAAGATATTAAAAAAAAATACTTGTCCAAATATGTTCAAATGTGAGTCTGAGGAGAATTAAGACACAGAGGAGGATAAAGAAATAACATATCACCAAAGAACTTGTCATGTGGGGGGTTTTAAGCTGCTCCCACACAAACACTGAGCATGAAATATTCACTGATAAACTTGTGTTGTTTATTGGTAGTGCTGTCAGAAAACTGACCAGGTATGTTTAAATGCCTGGCAGATAAAGAACATAGTTAAGATTCATTGTAGTTTGTGTCTCTCCAGTCACATTGCAAACAAAAGTCCAATATTATCTCACTTTTTGCTCTGTTTTTGGTCTCCACCACAGATTTTCTGAAGCAGCTCACTTCAGAGACTAACCGACTTGTCTAAAGGTAAGGAACACTCAGAAAACACTCCAAATGTATCATGTTTAATTTCACTAACGCATGATCACAGAGTCTGTAGGTGGACCATGTGAAATTGGTTTATCAAGTGTGGCTAACATTAGCAGAGCGAGTACCACCAGCCTGTCCACATGCCTGTGCTGGTTACACATTGCATCCAGTTGAGTGGTTATATGCCATGGCTGCACTACAGCTTTGACACAACATATTACCAGCATTTCAGGCCTACAATGATGGAAATATTAATAGTATGTTTAACTGACTAATTCTGGTGCAGCCTAGCAATGGTGACTGTAAGTGAACATCAATATTCTCCATCATCTTCTGGGGTTAATACCAAGCGGCAACCTCCGGCCTAAAAATATCCAAATCCAATGCGTAAATGCTGAAATCTGCAGTTCATAGAGGATCCACTTGAGGCTGGCTCCGGAAGTACTGGAAACCACATACACACAATTCAAAAAAGACGATCTTTACAGCAGAAATAAACATGTTTACCGCCGGGTACAAAAGACGAGTGTAGTCTGGATAGCTCATTTCTCAGCACACACTGTACTGGGGGTGATTTTTTTCTAATGCGGCAATTTCGAAGATATTGAGATTACAAGTCTTCCAATGAGAGGCACAGCTGACTTGATTGACAGGCGGGAACACTGTAGCTGTTGGCTTGGAGGCTCAAAGCCCGCCTCTTTACGTCACAATCGCTCGACAGCAGCTCTGTGGCTGCCGCCGCCGCCGCCAATTGGCCTCAAAACAGCGCTTCAGAAACAGATGGGTGACGTCACGGATCCTACGTCAATATTTTATACAGTCTATGGTTAATACCTGTCACGTAGACTTCTTAACGCTTCATGTTCACTGGTTTGATGCTAACTTCTCTGTGTGCTGGTGAGAAAAAGATGGAACCACAGCAGTGAACATTAGGGGAACATTTGGTGGAAAATTAGAACTGACAGACTTGTAAATATTTCTCTGTAGAGCTGACACGAACTGTAGAAGTGGCTAGTTACTGTCTGTACATTCAACATGTATACAATCAAATTTTATGCTAAAAAAATGTTACATGTTCATAATTTCTTCAAATATAGATACTTTTCATTTTAGAAATCCAATGACATAATTCCCTACGACTACCACTACGGTATATTGGTGTTTCCATACTATTACAACAGTATGCCTCAAGTGAATCACTGAAAACGATGAACTGCATTTGTTCTGTTTAGAAAAAAAGCACTCCCAGTGTAAAAATGCTGCCAATGGACACAGGCCCTGAAAGCTGATTTTTAATTTTTTTTATTTAACCTTTATTTAACAAGGTAGGTCCATCCATCCATCCATCCATCCATTATCTTGACCGCTTATCCCGTTAGGGGTCATGGGGGGCTGGAGCCTATCCCAGCTGGCTTCGGGCGGAAGGCAGGGTACACCCTGGACAGGTTGCCAACCTATCACAGGGCTAACACAGAGAGACAGACAACCATTCACGCACACAGTCACACCTACGGGCAATTTAGAGTGACCAATTAACCTGGTGAGCATGATTTTGGACTGCGGGAGGAAGCCGGAGTACCCGGAGAGAACCCACGCATGCACAGGGAGAACCAGGTAGGTCATTAAGAACAAATTCTTATTTCCAGTGACAACCTGGCAAAAGGCACTTTTAGGGGTAAATGGTCAGGGATAACAGTAATGAAACAAACACAAGAGTAAAAACATAAAAGACAAGTTAAAGATGACAGGACAGAACAGAGCAAACAAGGAACAGCGTCAGCAGCAGTCCAGGATTAAAAGGATTAAAAGCAGGTGCAGGTGTGTTTAAGAGTGTCCATGAGAGAGTTCCCGAAGGCTGGTTTTGAGATGTAGTGGTCCAGTGGATAAGTTAATTTTTTTTACTTTTACCTCCTTTTAAAGTTTTATGTTATTCCTTGTAAATCTAATGAGTTGTTTTGATAGTTGTGATACCCACTGCTGGAGTTAATTTGCTGAGAACATTCCCACATTTGAAACCTTTGTTTTAGCCAAGATCCCCCTTTCCTGTCATGTTCAATAAAACCGGAAACAATGACTTCAAAAACCACAACAAGACAGCTGATAACTTTAGCAAACTCTCTGAACTCCAAAGGAGGACATCGTGGGCCTTTAAAAGACTGATCCATGTGTTTGATGAGAATGGGAGGCCGATATTTTATATCTCAGTGGAGGACGGGGATGCAATATATCTGACAAAGCTTTATTGGCTTAAACTTTAATGACTTCCTGCACAGAGTGAGGCTGAAGGAGATGGAGGGAGTCTAACTTGCTGAGAACCAGGATATTTGTTTTTGTATTTTTTCTCTTTCTTGATGTTTTGGAACAATATTTACACTCTTTACCCTCATTTCCCAAGTCCTTGCTCCTCGCACCAAAGCTGCTTCACCCCTAGCTTCCTCTATCTACCGCTTTCATCATCATTTGGAGCGACTGTAAAGTAAATTCTTCTTCAACATGATAAGTATATGACCCTGTCCGTGTATTCCTCAGTGTACCTCTCTCTCTCTTTGGATGGCTAAGACAGGGTTAGTAATGCACAAATGTTCCGATGATGAAGCCTTTTTCCAAGAATCTTTTCTCCCAAACGCCCGTGGCCTTTGGATGACTCCCCAAGGAGACCATTAATTTAGATATCAGTGTGTGTGTGCGTGTGTGTGTGGGTGGGTTTGGTGTGCATGCACATGCAAAGGTTTGCATCTGAGTAGGATATTTTCATTCTTTTATCACACACACACACACACACACACACACACACACACACATAAAATGTGAGTAAAGGCTGATCAATAGTGTTTAAATGTCTGCAAACATGCAACAACGCTGCACGCAGTACAAACGATACTCCCAAAGTCTTAGCCGCCAAAACACAACAACCCCTTTATCACAAGTCCCTCCTTCCTATCATCATTCTACACCTTCACCCCGACTCGCTCCCCAAACGCTACCCCAAAACATCCTTCTGTGTCAACACCTCCCACCCCCCCCAATCCACTCTAATTCAGAACTTAAAAAGCACAAAGTTAGGGAGACCCTCCTCACACACACACATGAGTAAATGCTGAATTCCTACAAAATACATCCACATGCATTGAAACACATTTGAAGTGCAGAATTTCTCTCCTGATTCAAACAACTTTATCTCAAAGGGCATCCAGGTGTGTCATCAGATTGATCGACCCTCCTGCAGCCAGCCTCCTCTCATGCATGTAGATTTTCCTCTCCAGCTTTTAGGTGCAGTATAGCAGGACTCCTCCACCCTCTTACAGCAGTTTGTTTTCAGAGTGCCCTGTTTTCTAGCACTGGAGGAAGAAGCCACTTCACAAAGCTTACAGCAACCCCTTCTCTAGACAAACACTGGATGTCTGTGTGTCTGAGGTAATGACAAAATGGTCGGTGGGCCCCAGATCTGAAGGTGAAATTTATTGTTTGTTCATGTCTGTCAGTAAAGAGCTACAAGGAGAGGTTTACAAATTTCAGGTCAGGAGTTTACATTTTAATCTATAAAGCATGGCTTTTATGCAGCTTTTCAGAGTAAAGTGAATACATTTTTTTAGATGAAAATAAAACAAAATATACAAAAGGGGCAAATTTACACTCAAATAAATGAATGATGTGCCTTTAGTTATTAAACAAAAGGCACAAGTAAAGATAGACATTTTAATATGGTAGTTACAGTTTTTCTCAGTCGCTTTGGTACATTTCTCGAATCATTATCGACATTTGCAAAACAGTAAGTGCATTTCTCAAAACAATTTGTACAAATATCAAAACACCATGGATTACCTGCAAAAGCCAGTATCTTGCTCAAAATCCTTAGTTCATCTCTCAAAAGTAAATATCTGTGTCAATGAACATGTCAGTGCCATCAGAATGACAAGTCCTTGTGTCATTGTGTACGGATATGACAGTCAAAGTGCTTAGTCATGTTGTCAATATAACATGGTACTCTGGAGGGATGCTCTGATGTAAACTATGGCTAAAGTTTTGATGACAGTTGTTGTAAATTGTAAGTTACACCTTAGTGTATGTGGGAGATTGATTGGACAAGATTCACATTTATGCTTTTACTGTTTGCACTTTAATTTGTTGATAGACCATGTCATTGCAATACAGAAAGAAAAATACATAATGTGCAGAGCACAAAGAAAAAACAAAAAAACAAAAGTAGAAATGTGAACATTGGGGAAACAGTACATGCAGTGCTGTAGGAATTACAGTGCAGTGCATTCTTCCTGCACATCTCCTGACGTTCCTGTCTGTTGGGCCTTCGTTAGAGAAAGTCAAGATTCACCAGGGAGCAATTTACCATTTCAGGACAGATTTAGAACAAAAGTCTAATGGAAATGTACAGAAATATGACTTGACATATTCTGACAACATGTTCAACCATTTTGCATGTGAAGACTTATGCGATTAACTAATGCCTAAATCATTTGCATGGATGTGCCGAATCATTTGCAACTTGTTCAAAGAAATGATAAACTGATTTTCAAAGTCACGCAATGATGTGAAGATTGAACAAGTAGCTTTGAGAATTTCAATTCTGATCTGAGAAATGTACCAAAGCGACTGAGAAAAACTGTAATGGGGATTACTTGACTTTTGCAGGCAGCCTCAAGTGGACACTCAAGGAACTGCAGTTAGTCTCATTTGTTAACATTGGAGGTTCTTTCTCAAGTTAACGTTTCCAGTGATGGTGAAATAAAACACAGTGAACAGGACTGCATGCATCAGCACAACACCTGGTTTAGTTGTTCTGTCCTATCACTGTTGGAGTTTGTGACTTCATCATTCCCTATCCAAGTCCCTAAACACCAATGTATCCCATACGTGTACCACTAAGTGTGTGCCATCTTCAGTTTCGTAGATTTCTTTGGTGTAGCCTCAAGTTTTCTTATGTTTGTCTTTTCTTTTTTCCTTCAGTAAACAAACCAATGCTGCATTATCAGGACTTCTTTAGATGGACGATTTCAGATAATCTCCCAGAGTCTGTGATGAGCAGCAGTGTGCTGTCAAAAAATAGCATACTATGTAATTGCCAAGAGATATTGACCAATTAGAATCAAGTATCTAACATGGCTGTGTAATAATAAAAGATAAAATCAAGCTCTGTTTATATTAAGATTTTTCGATGATGAAATTTGCAGGTTCTTTTCCTGTAAATGATCACTATGAAGCTTCAGCTCAAGAGAAAACATGGTTCCTCATTTTCAAAGTTGAGTGAAGATGTAGGAAAGCTAAAAAAAAAATGGAGAAAGTATGTTACAGATTCAAACGTCTGGAAAAAAAATCTTAAGACAAACTCCCCTTCTTATATTCCTCTGTTATCTCACAGCACACTCTTCATCATTATCTCAGCCCTCTTTGAACAGAGCAGGTGTTTTCTCCGCTGACTGGAGTTGCCGTGGATAATGTTCATCACCGTGTCATCATTTCTAAAACTAGTCTAAACACAGCTTTGCAGGGAACTCCATAACATTTATGCAGGTGTGTTAATGTTAGGTCAGTAAATCTGGCACGATGAGTGTTGGAGCGATGGTTTCTCTGTCTGATCTCAGGAGATAACGTTGTACTTCTCATACAAACTCCTTCTGAGGTGGTGGAAGTTCAGTCCAAATGGATCAGCTTGGTTGTGTTTTTGTCTCCTCAGCCGAGAGTGTGGGATCTGTTTCCACAATGAGTCACCTTTTATTCTTCACATAAGTCGTAGTAACTTCTCTCTTTGTTAAATACTATGAATTTAGTTTAAATTTGAAGTATTATCCTGAATAATTGGTAAACTGTTAACACTGTTTGGCTTCTTTTATTCCATATTAATGTTTTTAAACATAATCGATACCATCAGCAAATCCAAGATTTTAAGCATGTTCAAACTAACCTGCTTACATGTTTTTAAGCATTATGCAACTCCACACGTGTGTGAGCGTGTACATGCACACTAGGCCGGTGTGTTAGTTGTGCCCCACTATGCCTGGCTCACTGGTCCCAGTAAGAGTGGAGCTGATATAAACAGGCTTGGTCGTTCCCACGTCTCTGTTTACACTGGAAGACCCCAGAGCAGCTCCACCAGAGCACTGGATTCCCTCTGCACGGTAACTCACACACTATCTATCTCTGTCACACGCAGACACACTCACTCATAAATGTACACAGATATAGTTCACAGACATAAAAGTGCTGTATATGTGCATCACATGCAGCGATGAGTATATTAGGCGTGTACTTCAGATTTGATGCACATACAGGGTAAAGAGATTTGTTCATGTTCCTCTGTCTGGCTCTCAGGATGGGAAGCCCAAATGATGTTTTGGTGTCAGTCTGCTATGTTTCAGGTGTAAGTCATGCAAATCCACTTTATCTGACATACTAACGTCTGCTGCTCAGTGGATCAGTCACTGAAAAGAAGGTTCAGTGTAAAATTTGGAGGGAAATCCAGTAATACTTCAGGTTAAATTACATCTCATAACCCATTAGCTTAGATCATGCAATGGCTAACGTTAGCAGTTAGCCAATCCCTAGCTATTATTATTATTTGCTAAGAAAAAACTGAAAGCTACAGTTTGTTTGAGAAGGCATACAATCCTAGCTAAACTATTCTTTCTATCAGATAGCAGATACTTAAAAACAGTAGTTCCCACAGAGGGGTTTGGGACCCCTTGGGGGGGTCGCAAGACACTGATAGGGGTCACAAGATGCCTTCCAAAAATTTTAGATTTTTTTTAATTGCATATTTTATCTGTTGTGTAAAAACATATAAAAAATGTGTAGCCAAATTTAGATAATAATAATAATAATAATAATAATAATGTATTTTATTTAAAGGCGCCTTTCTCAGCACTCGAGGTCACCATACAGGGCAGAGTCCAAAAAAAGAACAATATAAAAATGAGGCAGATAAAATCAACAAGGCATGATACAATGTAATTAATAAATACAAATAAAATCAACAGGATCAGATACAGTGCATTGAAGAGTGAATATGACAGTTTAAAAAGATGTGTTTTGAGATGTGATTTGAAAATGGAAAGAGAGTTGAAGTAGGTAGATGAAACCATGCAAATAAAAAAACGTCATCAATTTTCTTTTTTACTTTGTTTTCACAGGACCCCAGAGGAAATCACGCTGCTTCTGATCTTTTTAAATAACAAAGAAATATGTACATTTTTGGATTGGCCTATTAGTTACTGTGTGAGAGTCTCTGGCATAGTTATTTTGGGGGTCACGGGCTGACAATTTTGGGAACCTCTGCTGTAAAATATTGTTGTACATAAAGGACAAAATGAACACTGCACCCTTCAGCTAGGTCTACCTGTTCATATAAATATATTGTTTCTAATTTGACAGACAGATCAGACACATCGTGGGGGAAATATATTGAATTTTGAATGTCTGTCGACCCACCACTTTACTATAAGTCCCACCTCGTCTTGATAACTACAACAAAGCATACGTTCATCACAGTTTTTAATATTAAAGATGTATTTCTAGCTCTTCAACCTCATCTTCATCATGGCGAAAAGGTTGTTGGAGAACGATTATTTCCAATCATTTTCGCTATCAAACTTAACTCTGTAAGTTCGGCATTAATACTTAGCTTATCTGATTTTAGTCAATAATTAGCTTACCTTGTGAAAGCAACATTAGCCAGGAAATAGATGAATGCTATCATTTGCTGGGGTCCGACTTTAGCTAACAGGTTAGCATATATCAAATTTTATTTGTGTTTTCAGTCCCTTGTGAATCAGGAAGCATTAGAATAGTGACAGCAGATATTCATCTTTATCTTTATAGCATCCTAGAACACAGCAGTGAATATATGAAGAGTTAAGCTTCCCACCCTGGGTGAGATATCAGAGGAAGATGTCTGTGTGAGTGTAATAATTTCTTACTATCTTATCTTTATCTTTTATCCATCATAAGGAGAGTTCTCCCCCTCAGACTTTATTAACCTTTATTGTTAGTTTTTGTCTTCTTTCTAGTCCTGTTCGAGGCCTGCTGAAACTCAAACTGTCAAAGGTTGAGCAATCGAACACAGAGTTCCCACAAAGCCATCAAACCCTCACTGGACTCAGTTTTACAACACCACAGCAAATACTCTCAAAAGCCTTCTCTTCACTCTCAGTCCTCCGAAATGGGTCTGTGATGTGCTCCCAACATAAACAGAACACTGGGGTCCTGACAAACACGCCCAGTTTACAGTCAACAGTGAGGTCACCCCTGCAGAACATCTTTAATATGAGTCGTCTGCTGACACAAACAAGTCAAGTTTTTTAAAGAAACGGCATCTTGTCACTGATGTTTTTAGAAAGCTGAAGGCAAAAGACCACTTTGGTTGTGTGGCTAGATGTCTTTCTGTCTTTCCCTGGAGTTTGGAGAAAACTGATTGACCTTGTTATAAAACTGTCCAGTTCATCCAGAGGTTAAATGAAAACACACCTCTTGAAGCCCCATTCAAATGTATGGAAATGCAACCCCAATGAAACCTTGCTGATCATTCTCTGGCCTCAACAGCAACTATTTCACTAAATAAATTATTTGTTTATTAATTGTTTACTCATTGTAACTTAATTTGTGCCAATAGAAGAAAACAAATATGCAATTAAAGCTCCATTGAGTAACTTTTGTGTTGCAGACCAGTCCAACATCACCACTTTTTAATGCTTTTCTCCCTCATTAGGTCATAATCATGCAATTAAAGAAAACAGTGGTATACTATTAAACCACCTGTTGGAGTGCTGGTTTAATTGAAAAGTGTCTTTAATTTCAAAACAACAAGTGACCAGCAGAGGGCGATGGCATGAGTCTAAGCAAATAGGTCGCAGGCAGTGGTGGATCTGTCCATACCTCACAACTTCATCAATCAATCAATCAATCAATCAATCAATCAATCAATCAATCAATCAATCAATCAATCAATCAATCAATCAATCAATCAATCAATCTTTAATTGTATAGCACAAAATCACAACATACGTTATCTCAAGATGCTTAAAAACATAGCAGGTCTAGACCATACTCTATGTTATATTATTATCAAAGACCCAACATCAAGACAGGATAAGATCCAGTCCCATCTTACCGACAGGAGTCAGTCTGATCTCATCTTAATCCACCATGAGCAGAGCACTTTGCAGCATTTAGCAAGTTACAGCGGTAACAGGCAGAAACCTTGAGCAGGACCAGACTCATGTTAGACAGACATCTGCTGAAACGGACATTTGCATAGAAACAGCACATTGCTGAATGCAATGAATGTCGTCCTGCACAAGCCAGGGGGGATGAAAAATGAAAGAGCAAAGTGAACAAAGTTGCTCAGAAGTTAGAAAAGTTAACCAACATCGTGATGGATTTTATTTTAACAAAGCTATTTTCAATGCTGCAGAGATATTAAATAACCGTCAAACAGCCATGAAATACGGTGTTGCAGTGTACTGAAGGCAAGCCTGAAAATATTGTCTTAAAATACACATGTGAGAATGTTAATTCAAAACAGAGCGAAGGCACCATTAGCTGACCTGTCATCCATCTGATCTATTTATTTTGATGGTATTAAAATAATGACAATAAATAATATGCATAATGACATTTTATTCCATTTAAATGTGACAGTTTAATTCTAAAATAAATTCAGTGTGTTGATTTTATCATTTTTGCCAATCAAATTGTTTTGCTTTATTTAAAAAGGTCTTCACAAAGTCTAAAAGGCTAAAAACTAGTCTTGAAACGTGCGTATAGGGGGGTCATCCTGTACCCGTGCCAATATGGTATAACAATACAGAAATCAGTCTCCGATGGTCTTGGTTGTTTTTTTAGGTAAATAAAAAGAGGCATCCTTAGTCATGTGAGTCTGCTCAATAATCAGCAAAAACTCCTCACAGGAGCTTCAACAAAAATTAAAATGTCTGGTGAGCGCTCAAACATTCAGCTTGCAGAAAATTGAAGCCAAAGCAAACAAAAATTGTTTCTCTCTCACTTTCTTTCTTTCAGTCAATCTCTCTTTGACACGCACACACACACACACACACACACACTGAGCAGTCACAGTGATGGACCGTCTATTTATCCTCAGACATATCTGCATCTATTAAGCCCTAAGTGCTCACATCTGTGTGTTTACACACTCATCTCATGACCTAATGAGAATAAGAGCATTGTTCCCCTGGGAAGACACTACCCCGGTGATGAGTCGACTAATAAACTGTAAACACACTCCTGCGCCTTGCGTCAACATCTCAAAACACACACAAACACACACCGTCAATGCTCATGGTTGGACTTTCCTAAAACCTGCTCTATATCTGAACCTTTATAGTAAACATCATGGGATATTTTATTGATTGAGGCTCTGTGCAGGAGTGACGTGAAATATAAGGCTGTATTTCAGCAGGGGAAGCCTGGGAGGATTGATGAGAAAGGAAAGAGACAACTCGGTAACCAGGGAGGAAGAACAATAACGACAACGCTGAATCATAAAGAAGTTATTTTGCTGTTTTCATTGGGTGAAATCCAAGAGCGGGAAGCGTTTGTGGTGGTCTGAGGAGAAGAGCTAGGTTACAGGACACATGCACAAATATGTTCATAAACAAGCAGTTAATCAGCGATATGAAGCTGTATAAACAAACACAAAGGAGTGTGTGTGTATACACTCACACAGAGTACAGAGTGCATTTACATGGACTTGGATATCCTGGTTATGAGCCTTATCATTGCTTTGATCATAATTGGGATACGTCGTGACATGCACACAGAAACCTGTTTATTCAGATCCCTGTACACATGATGAATACTTGTATCATGGTTTAAGATGCAGACTCCTGTAATATTTAAGTTTTAAAACACAAAGTGCTGCAGCTTTGAAATCTGTGAGAAATGAGTCCTCTGTGGCTTCTTGCAGGCTTAGCACTATTCATTCCAACATTGCATTGCAGAAATGTTGTATACACCTTATTTCCAGCAACAGCAGAAGAGAGACAGTATATATTAATGTTCTCAACTCTGACTGCTGTCAGCCTGTCACTGACACCAGGTAGGACAAGGGAGTCCTGCAGCTTGTTTACCACAGGTGAGCATTTTGATATCTTCTCCCATTTAAACTTCAGATTAAATTTGATTCTCTCATTACTGAGAGACAAAACTCGTCACTCCAGAAGTAAGATGCTCTTGTTGTTGCTGCCATGTTTGCTTAACAGATAGATTACTTGTCTGAGGCAGCTCCTGTGCAGGTAGTCATCAGCTGTAAGAAACCAGGATGAGGCGTATGCATGCCTCAGTGTCCTGTTTGCTTTCTTAGTTCTCACGGTAGCACAATCAGGGTTCTCAGAACCAGGATAAAGGCTTATCCCGGTGTTGGAAATCAGAATATGATGTTTGTGCACTTGCAGGAAAATAGGATGTTTAAAAACCAGATCCAACTGGTATAGAGCAACTTTGCCTACATAGAGATTCAGTCTGTTGAACTTTAATAACTTTAATCACATGAGTCAAATGATCTCAAATAGGAGTAAAACCAAGAGAAACATCATAAATTCCCAATCTGCCCACTCAAAGGTCACGATCAGTTCATGGTGTGACAGAGCACAGGACCTCCAGGACGGCATCCATTCAGTAAATTCATTCATGAGCCACGGGGGCGGCTGTGAATTTCCTCATTGATAACACAAACATTCCCGGCCGCCTCCAAACTTTTCTCCTTCTCATCTTTGTGGAGCTTTTACAGATTTCCCAGAGGGGCGTTCACAGGCCAGATGTTATCATTTTCCTTAGAGATGTTCTAATCCAAATAGCTTAAGTGTCAATAAAGTGTAAACATGTAAAAAAAAAAAAGACACAATGCTGTCTGGAGATGGTTTTAACACAACCCTCTAAAGTGTCATATTGGCAGAAGAAGTCAGCAAACAGACTTCTTGACAGAATTTGGTTTAACTTAAAAAGCATTTAGCACCTTCTTAGTTGACCAACCACATTTAGTGCTGAGCTGGTTTGTTTATTTGAATTTGCTCTTGTTATTGAAACACTTACAGAGGCATTAATTCAGTTAACTACGGGTCATCTTAAGAACACGTGTGCCACCAAAGGGCAGAACAGTGTCCTTAATCAAACCCACTAAGCTAAACATAAGATCTATTCTTCATGAGGAATTTGAAGTGAATTTCACATTTCAAGATGACAATCACAAAACTGCTGTCTTCATTATAAACAGTTTAAAGTATGCACATTAAAAAGCCCTGGGAATACACAGCTCGTCACACTTCTACAGGTAACCAAGATAATAGTGATGTGTCATGATCAAAAGCTTTATAGTGAATCAGAAGAGCCGGCTCACATCGAGAGAGAGCCGGCTCCCAGTTTTTCCCTTTCGCTGCTTAGCTCTCACAGTGCTCAGCCCCAGCTCTGCTCACAGCAGAACTTTGTTTTGATTGGTCAGCATGGCGGCCATGCGGCCAATCACATGTGAGGATATAGGATATAGGTGATGGAGGGAAGGCTGTGTATCATGGCTGTGTATCATGGCTTCATCTGTTCCTTCTGAGAGAGTCTTCTCGAAGACAGGGCAAATACTCACTGAGAGGAGAAATCAGATCAGCCCATCCAAGCTGAGTGATCTGATTTATCTCAATGCCAACCTGAGGACATTAATAATGTTTGCTCCAGGTTGGTTCTGGTTCTGTTTGCTTGAGTGTGTTCTGGTTCTGTTTGCTTGAGTTTGGTTCTGTTTCTGTTTGCTTGAGTTTGGTTCTGGTTCTGTTTGCTTGAGTTTGTTTCTGTTTGCTTGAGTTTGGTTCTGGTTCTGTTTGCTTGAGTTTGGTTCTGGTTCTGCTTGATTGAGTTTGGTTCTGGTTCTGTTTGCTTGAATTTGGTTCTGGTTCTGGTTCTGCTTGCTTGAGTTTGGTTCTGGTTCTGTTTGCTTGAGTTTGGTTCTGGTTCTGTATGCTTGAGTTTGGTTCTGGTTTTGTTTGCTTTAGTTTGGTTCTTGCTCTGTTTGCTTGAGTTTGGTTCTGGCTCTGTTTGCTTGAGTTTGGTTCTGGTTCTGCTTGATCGAGTTTGGTTCTGGTTTTGTTTGCTTGAGTTTGGTTCTGGTTCTGGTTCTGTTTGCTTGAGTTTGGTTCTGGTTCTGGTTCTGTTTGCTTGAGTTTGGTTCTGGTTTTGTTTGCTTGAGTTTGGTTCTGGTTCTGCTTGATTGAGTTTGGTTCTGGTTCTGTTTGCTTGAATTTGGTTCTGGTTCTGGTTCTGCTTGCTTGAGTTTGGTTCTGGTTCTGTTTGCTTGAGTTTGGTTCTGGTTCTGTTTGCTTGAGTTTGGTTCTGGTTTTGTTTGCTTTAGTTTGGTTCTGGCTCTGTTTGCTTGAGTTTGGTTCTGGCTCTGTTTTCTTGAGTTTGGTTCTGGTTCTGCTTGATTGAGTTTGGTTCTGGTTTTGTTTGCTTGAGTTTGGTTCTGGTTCTGGTTTTGTTTGCTTGAGTTTGGTTCTGGTTCTGGGTCTGTTTGCTTGAGTTTGGTTCTGGTTTTGTTTGCTTGAGTTTGGTTCTGGTTCTATTCTGTGGATACATTTGCAGTTTTTTGTTTATTTGTGAAATAAAAAAGTTTGATTAAAATACTAAACAAAAGTTAGAAGTATAGGTCAAAAACTCTGTCTCTCCCATTCATTTCAATGGGGCTGAGGTCAAACTTTAAAAAATAGATACAGATTGTACGAATGTTTCTCACATCCGTATGCTGTGGTGATATGTAGTTATTATTTGACTGTTTTGTGTTCCTCTTTTTTCTGAAAAATTTATTTTTGTTAGTTATTAGAGGTTAAAAATCGGGGTTTTACATCCGGGTTTGCTTTGATTGACAGCTGGGAGAAACTCTGTAGGACCTCGGGATGCTACGCTGTAGGGCGGAACTTGTTACCGTGGAAATACACAAATTCCCTACTGCGCAGACAGTCTATGACTGAATCATAGACTGTATAAAATATGGACATAGTATTCGGGACGTCACCCATCTGTTCCTGAGAGCTGTTTTGAAGCCAATAGACGGCAGCAGCCATATTGGAAATGCAGAACTCAACCAGGCAGAGCGTGACGTAGTGTGGGCCTCCTAGCCAATAGCTATGTGTTCCTGACTGGGAGTAATGTCAGTCATGTCCTTATTTGGGCAAAACTCAGAATCTTAATATCTTCTGAACCGTCACGTTAGAAAAAAATTCACCCCCAGTAAAGTGTGTGCTGATAGATAGATTAGCTTCGTAGGGCCAAGCCATTTTTTGGACCAGGCTGTAAACATGTTTATTAATGCTGCAAAGATCGTCTTTTTCCCGTTCATGTCTAAGTGGTTTCCCGTGTTTCTGCAGCCAGCCTCAAGCGGATTCTTGATGAATTGCAGTTTATAACACTTCCGCATGGGCTTCATCATTTGAGACTGGAGGTTGCCGCTTGGACTGAACACTCTTCTGTCTCTCTTCTCTTCTGTCCCTTTTAAATGTTCCTTGTGTGTCTCACACAAGCACCGGCCAGAGAGCTTTCCCTAGGCTGTGGAACTCTCTGCCTCTGGACATCAGAACGGCGAGCTCTCTGGGTGTTTTTAAAAGTAAACTTAAGACTTACCTTTTTAATCTAGCTTAGTAGTAGTTTATTTTAGCCCTGGACTGCATTATTATTATTTATATATATATATATTTTATTTTTTTTATCATTTTAATCATTATTATCTTAACCATTGTTTTAACATGTATTCATTTATCTTATTTATTTCTTGTGTTCATCTGATCTTGTTAACTCTACCTTATTTTTAAATTTTCTTTCCACTCTTACTTATTTTATTAATTTTACAGTATTGATTTTCTTTTCTTTTTTAAGTATTTCTTTTTTTAATCATGCCTTTTATAATTTTACCATTGCTGTTGTTTTCTGACTGTCTGTTACTCTGTGAAGCACTTTGCGCTGCATGTTTTTGTGTATGAAAGGTGCTATATAAATAAAATTGAGTTGAGTTGAGTTGAGTATATAAACAAATATACATGAATTCTGTTGGCTGTTCAAATACACTTAATATGTGTTTACTGCTTGTTTGTTAAAGATAGAACCAAAAGTTGTCTTTATTTTGAAATGTACAAGGTCACCCGGTTTTATTTTGAAAGTTCTAACCGGAAGTCGCTGTATCCACTGGAGACTTGACCGCGAAGAGGAAGAAGGGTCTGTTCACAGATTTCACCGCTTTACTGGATTGTTTATGTCTCGAGTCGACAATATCGAGGAAGTTGAAGAGGTAGCTCGAGGTTTTAAACTCACATTTCACTCACACGGAGTTTTATTAACACGTAAACTCCTCTGACAACACTGAGGCTAACCTGCATCGTTAGCTGCTAGCTAGCTCCGCTAACAACTTTTCATTCATTACTGCACTTTTCTTTGTTGCTAGCTAACGGACAGCTTCACTCACAACATTAGCCGGGCTGTTGTTACTGACTCTGTTGTTGCTTGTCTCATGTTTAAAGGGTGTGTTTTGTGCCACAGCGACACGCTTACAAATGCAAACCCGCTAAATGAGCAGGGAAGTGAGTTTATAGCGATTAGTTGACAGCTTGGAAGATTAGCTAGCATCATTTCTAAGAAGCTGTCTTTACTGCAACACCACAAGAGTGCGAGGGAAACATCAGCTGCAGCACCAATAAACCTCATTATAAACCTCTATTTATACACTACGTAGTTACATACTACATACTATATGTCATTTATGCCTCTATGTTGAATTTTAGAAGCATTGTAATGGAGTTTGAGCAGAGAAGCTAACTATTTTAGCTGTTAGCTTGAGTTATTATTAGACTCAAATGTTGCAGAAGTGCATTCAGAACATAAATATTGTTCTCACTTGATGATTACACTCCCACTTGTGTCTTTCAGATGTCTGTGCGACTTGTGTTTTGAGTCACATCTCAAGAGGAAGTCAACCACACAGATGCTCAAGTGCAGCAATTAAGGTAACAAGTGACACATCCAGTTTATCAGCTTGAAAATGTGGTACATTAATGTCATTCGCAAGAACATTAATGTGCATTAACACATGAACTTACCTTCAGTGCTGGCTGATTACACTGTCTGTGCAAACTGTAATGCATGCTACTCTTAGTCATAAAAACAAGAGTATTTTGGATTATACTCAACTCAGCTTTATTTATAAAGCACCTTTCATACATATAAACATGCAGCCCAAAGTGCTTCACAGAATAACAGAGAGACAGAAAACAACAGTAATGGTAAAATTATAAAAGGCATGATTATAAATAAAATAATACATTAAAATTAATGAAATAAGTAATAGTAGAAAGAAAAGTTAAAAATAACAGAGAGACAGATAACAACAGCAATGGTAAAATTATAAAAGGCATGATTATAAATAAAATAATACATTAAAATTAATGAAATAAGTAATAGTGGAAAGAAAAGTCAAAAATAAGGTAGCGTTAACAAGACCAGATGAATACAAGAAATAAATAGATAAATAAATAATTAAAAATAAGATAAATAAATGTTAAAGCAATGATTCAAATAATAATGATTCAAATAATAATACAAATAAATGACTCTAAATTAAAAGCTAGATTAAAAAGGTAAATCTTAAGTTTACTTTTAAAAACACCTGGATTATAACAACAATAAAGCAAAGATGTGTGACACAGTCTTATCATTTATTTAGTGTTTTTGCACGTGTGTGTGGGAAATAGTTAATCAAAGTAAAATGTTGGAATAAAGAAAAATATTTATTTATTTACATTAGGGCTGCTGAATAATATTATTTTTCTAATCCTGATTATTCCCAAACTCAATTGCGATCAATCATATTTTAAATTGCAAGTTTAAAATGTATATTATTATGTTAATATATCATTCTTTTTAAAATAGATTTAATTTATATATAAATGTTTGTTTATTTTTCTCTTTTTTTTTCTTTATCCTTTTTTCTTTCTTCATTATATAGATGGTAAGTAATGTAGAAATTGTGTGTCAAGCTGTGAAAAATCAAAAAACCTTAAATTTGAATTAGCTAATAAATAAATAAAGTAAGATAGACTTACACTATTATAAGAATAGAACTCAGTTAATCAGCTGTGTGCTTGAAAGCAAGTGGTATTTGAGACTTGGCGTACTCTGATGGTAACTCACTACTCATCGACAGTTAGTACAGATGACTTTGAAGCTGAACTTGTCATTTAAAGGACTCATCACACGTCCATTTCTGCGCAAGGAGGTATTTTTTCATGTGCCATCCACAATGATACTGGTGCATTAGTGCCTGATTTCCCACAGATGCCCCGAGGGTCATAATCAAGTATTATTATTGTGATAACTTTTACAGCTCTTTCAAACATGCATCTGAAATCAGACATCATTTAAGAACACAATTTTTGTCTCTGCAGCTCCTTGTCTCTTCCTCCAGCCGTGGATCGGTGGAGATGTTGGTGTCGATGATCAATGTGTAAGAAGGAAAGCACCTGTGCTGCACCCCACACTTCCTCATGGATTCCAGCAACGATGAAGCACTGGATATCATCATCACCAACGTGGTGGCAACCTTCAGGACCAGGTGCCACCTCAACCTGCGCACCATCGCCTTAGAGGGAATCAATGTCATCTATAAGCCGGAAGTGGGGGTAAGGAAGACTCCCAGGTGCACCTCCTGTTTTTTTCATGTACAGCTAAAAAATTGAACTTTTAACCCCCTTTTGTTTTGTAGAAAGTCCTGATGAAGCTTCGTAAACCCAAGATTACAGCCTCAATCTGGTCCTCAGGGAAAATAATCTGCACTGGAGCAACAAGGTAGACACTAAAGACGAAACACTCACACACACTGACACAAAACTGACTGTATTTCATAAATAAAGAAATGAAGTACGCAGAATAAATAGATATCCTGGTTTCCAAAGGATCATTAATGTTCTCTGGGGACAGACTCGTTGCCTGCGTGTGGCCTGAGCTGTCTGGCCTCATTATTTCCGGTGCAGTTCATTGCTTGAGCGAGATTTCCCAGCCATGATATGTCACACCTGACATTAGAGCTCACACAGTGATGACTTTGTTTGTTGGTACCATGAACCCACAGTTCCTCTTCTCTGTTCTGCTGCCGCTCACTCCTGCTCTCATCCTTTTGTTCAGTGAGGACGACGCTAAGATCGGGGCCCGGAGGTTAGCGCGCTGTCTGCAGAAACTGGGCTTTAAGGTGAGAGAATTCATGAGCTGTTGTCGGCATGCATGAAATGAGAAAAATGCACAATGTCAGATAACACTGTTTGATATTGCGATGATGATTTAACTTGAGGTAAACAAAGGAGTGTAGGAGTGCATATGAGCTATAACTCAGTTTCTGTGTTTTACTGCTGTTTGTCATGTTTTACACAATATCTGTGTTTGCAACATGTTCCTCAGGAACCTAAAATACATCCAAAATAGTTTCGTTTTCACTCAGTTGGCAGCAGATGATCTGAGGGTAGCTGATAGCTTGTCTTGCGTCATTTGACTGCATCAAAAGGCCATAAAATCCACCCAGTAGATGAAATTTACACACGCTGAGTGTACATAAATAAATTGTTATTTATTGCAGTGAAGTCAGGCTTTCTCATTGTGTTTATTGTGAACACTCGTGTGGAAGATAATGTTTTGAATGAGTTGTTGGCTTTTTCATAACATTTGCTGACTTACTGCGTTTAAAGTTGTACAGCTTTTGATCAAAACTCAGCTCTGTCTAGTATTTAGATATTACTATATTGAAAATCTTTGAGCACAGATGCATTTTAGTCATTGTTTTTACTGCAGGAGGTTGGGGTTCAGGTTACTTTATTTATACCTGTAGGTAGACTTGTCTTGCAGCAATAAGATGACATCTATATACAAAACAACATGAACATGAAACCACACAAAACTATCAGAATTGACCAACTATCAAAACTTGATATGAAAGTACTCCAGTTCCTCCACCCATAGTGTGGGTGTGGTTGTGATAATCACAGATCTCGACTTGATTAAAAGGCCTTAAATCAAGATGAAATAAACATACTCTATTAAACGTACTTTATTAATCCCCATGGGGGAAATTCAATTTTTCCACTAGTGTTATTTTTTTTTGGTCATGCTACACGCACAGTTTGGTGTATAGACATACAGTTTTTAATGCACAAACATACAGTGGACATGCACTCAGGGAGAAGTCAGAGTGAGGATGCTGCCCTAAACCAGCGCAACCCGAGCAGTTGGGGGTTTGGTGCCTTGCACAAGGGCACCTTGGCAGTGCCTAGGCAAGTGAACCAGCACCTCTCCAGCCACCAGTCCACTTGCCAAACTTCGTCCATACTGGGACTCGAATCGGCGAACCTCCGGTTCCCAAGCCAAGCCCCTATGGACTGAACTACTGCCGCCCCACCTGTTGATTTAAGATGAGTGTTTACAGCCCCCGGCCTTATTGTCGCAGTTTTATCCAATCTGCCTCACCACTGGCTGATAAGTCATACAGTTATGCAAGGCAAGTTTATTTATGTAACACATTTTTAGCAACAGGGAAGTTCAAGGTGCTTCACACAAGACATAAAGGATTATTACAAAGATCAGGAAAGACACATTAAGAGAACACATTTAAAAAAAACATTAAAACAAAAAAATCAACATCAAGGGATGCCATGTTTGAATTTCAACTTTTCTAAAAGAAACAGATACACTCGAGAAAAACAGTCAGAATTGAGCATAATTAATGTAACACAGCTCAACACAGGATCACATTGTTTGTGCATAATCAACATCAAACAGGTTTTCTGATTGTAGCTAAGGTTAGCAGATCTAGCACCACCAGCCTTCAGCATGCATTGATCCAGTCGAGTGGTTATAAGTCAGTTCAACCAGACACAGCCTGCATACGATTATAACTCCACTTTCTAGGTCAAAATATTACCAAACCAGACTGCTTTATGTTGCACAGCTGTAGCCCCATCTTGTGGCAGGTGGCTGCATTACAGCTTACAAAATCAAATCAAATCAAATCAGATGAATACCATACAATTCAAATCAAATCAAATAAATACCATAAAAATAAAATACAATTAAATCTGATAAATGACATTAAAATAAAATACTATAAAAAAGATAGAATAAAATATAAATAAAAATGATGCTAAAACAATAAATGTCGGCAAAATGAGCACAACCCCAAATTATGCCAAGAAGGGAAAGGTGTCAAAATAATTTTGATTTTAAGAAAACTCACTTTTTGCTCTATAAGACTGACTGATAAACCTGACAACATTTCTCACTTCTTGTTTGCTTTGGATGATCAACAACCTTTGTTTAAAGATGTATGAAGTAGATCACATGTAATAGCTGGAATAACCTTTAAATAGTACAAGGAGTACAAGTGGAGCCAGTATGTAGGTACACTTATACTATTGTTCCTATGAGGCATCCCTAAATGTACTTAAGTCTACAGTGATATGTGTTTGTGTGTGTTGTTTTTACAGGTGAGGTTTTCTGCCTTCAAAGTGGTGAACGTGCTGGCAGTGTGCTCCATGCCGTTTTCAATCCGCCTCATAGACTTCACCAAGAAAAACCGCCCGATCGCAAGGTAATAAAAACTGCCATAACTCTTACTCAGATCATCAGTATCATCTGCATCCTGCTGCATGTGAGCCGAGACCTGTTGAGGCAGATGTGTGTCTAACATGAGTCTGGTCCTGCTGGAGGTTTCTGCCTGTTAAAGGAAGTTTGTCCTTGCCACTGTAACTTGCTAAATGCTGCAAAGTGCTCTGCTCATGGTGGATTAAGATGAGATCAGACTGAGTCCTGTCTGTAAGAGGGGACTGGATCTTATCCTGTCTTGATGTTGGGTCTTTGTTAATAACAAAACATAGAGTACGGTCTAGTCCTGCTCTGTTTTAAAGAGTCTTCAGATAACATTTGTTGTGATTTGGTGCTATATAAATAAAGATTGATTGACAGAGGATGAAGTAAGAAGCTGGTAGAGAGAGTAGGAAATGACATGACAAGTTGGAGTTGAACCCAGGCTGAAGCCTCTGTACATGGGGCACATGGTTAAAACCACAAGGTGAAACAGTCGCCCTGTTGTTTCTCATCTTTGATTCAGTTTTACCTGAGACAAACTGATAACACATTAAGACAGCTGCAGAAAAACATTACAAGACCACTCCAGATTTGTCCTTAAACCAGCATCTTTACTTTCTTTGAAGCATTTCTATCCAGGGTCTACTGAATTTAAACACAGGCATACTTCTTCCAGTTAACAAGGTTCTAATTTTGCGATCACATGATGTGCGATTGAAATTAAAACGGAGATGCTTGACTATTAAGTCAAGAGTGGTTTAGTGTGAAAGAGTGTTTGACAACATGCTAAGATGCATGAAAGCTGTGACTAAAAATCAGCATTCTTGTACAGTAAATTACATTCTTTCCCCTTCTTTAGTTCAGCATTGTTTAAAATTGAATAGAAACTTTCCATTATTCAAGGTCTGAAATATACTGCATGTTTTATCTTAACATTTTAACTCAAACACAAACCACAGAACAACAGATTTTTGCAGTGGTCTGTTAGTTCCCTTCTGGAGATCCATGTAAACCTGCTGTCCCTCTACTCTCTGTAACTCAGTATTTGTGAGGACAGACTGCCCTCTAGTGGTGGAAACAGTCATTACTCCTCAGGTTAGCATGTGGCACTTCTATAAAGCAGAAACAGGATGTGTTTGGTGCTTCCTGATTGATGCATTTAAGTGACATCAAAGAGAGCACAGGTCTACAGTGTTCAGTGAGACAGCCTTTAAACATACATGTGTTATAACTTCAGTGTTCATTTGGTGATCATCTATTCTTCTGTGTTTGTCAGTTATGAACCAGAGCTCCATCCTGCGGCCACGTACAAGATCAAAACTATCAAGGCCACCATCCAGGTGTTCTCCACCGGCAGCATCACAGTTACAGGTACTTCACACGCCCATGTGTACACACACACACATACACACACACTCTGGCCTGTTTGACCCTCCTTTACGTACAGCTAGGGGGCACAACAGCTTAAAGGATTGAGGCCATGTTGACATAATGTTCTCTTATGGCCTGTTTTAACCAGGAAAGCGGTTTGTAAATAACCCAAATCCTGAAGGAATTTTTACTCTGGGTTAAATATTTTTCAAATGTCACGCTATAAGCCCGAGAACACGACCGGAGAACAGCTGAATTACTTTCTCTTTCTGTGTTGAAACAGTTTCTACTTTCCTATAATTCTCAGTTTGTGAGGCTTGTTGCTTTTTTTTTATGTCTTTATCACACTCAAAACTTGTTCCTTATGCTCACCCTCCACCCTCCACCCTCCACCCTCTACCCTCCACTCTCGCCGGTCAGGACCAAATGTGCAGAATGTGGCCACAGCTGTGGAGCAGGTCTACCCACTACTGTTCGAGTGTCAGAAACCCCTCTGCAAATGAAACGAAAGGTCAAAGACTAAAGACGTGAAGGAAAGGAGACGAGGAAGCACCTTTTTCTTGGATTTTATTTGCTTGATTTTGGCACTCCAAGGCGACAGACACAAACAGAATCAAGTGACTGGGTATCTACTGGATTTTTTGCAAAAATTCTCATCCACCCTGCTCAGACTGAAAACGTCCCTCTTATAAAACGTCCACGGGGGGTTGTGGATTCTGCGGCCCTTGAGACTTCAACAGCCTCGGCAGGTTCGCCTGTGAGACTTTGAAGGAAAAACTGGCTCCTCGGAACCAGACTTGCACTGAAGGCTGCAGGAGTGATCCCCCCTCTGGATGTATTTGCATGGACGCTGAAAGACACGTTCTTCAAGAATCGTAACATTTTAACGCTTTGTGGTGTCGAACATGTCGAGGAGTCTGTTTGTTAACACCGGGCCGCCTCACCTTTAACCTTACTTACGCGATAACAAAACGTCCCATTTGCCGATTTCTCTTGAAGAGTCTCTGTCCACGGCTTGTTTATAGATGTTAAAGCATATCCAAGGCGTTAAATGTTCTGAATACTCCTGCCCAAACAGCAGTTCAACCACAGACCGAGTCCCAAGACCGTTACAGAGAGGAACAGCTGGTCTCCATGCAGGACGCACATCTGCTCACAAACTGCTTTAACATCCAATTTTAAATAATGTTTCCACATTTTTATACTTTTCATGGTTGTCAGTTCGCTATAAATCCCAGTGTCTTTCTGGTTGTGCACACAATGAGCGACTTTAAAGATGGTCACGAGTCTGAAACATAACTTGAAAATGTTTCATCAGGGTTCAAGTGAGCTGCTTATCTGTTTTAGATAAGGAACAGAGCCAGATTGATTTTAAATGTTTGAAATGTGAAGAAAACATCTGAAGGGTTCAGGTACATTGTGTTTTTAGACATAAAGCCCCACTTACTGCTGTCACTTGTTCGTCCCAGGCTATAGTGGCACTAAGTTAAAGCTTCAAAGCTGACAAGCAGAGACCTGTCTTTTTAAAATCGCTGTACAAAACATGAGTAGAAACTTTAACACCATTGAGGTCATGGCAACAAAAGCTGTGCAGCAGTGATCACCGTCACGTGGAGAGGTTCGAGGATACATTTATACACGTTTTTAATGCAATTTTAGGACCATGATAAGTGCTTACAACAAACCATCTGTGGATATAAAAAGAAAAACACACACAACGGCAGAGTCTGTGTTTTTATATGGGAACCTACTGATTAGCAGCATATTTCTTTGTATATAGTGAAAGCAGCAAAGATGGAAACGTGTCTCAAGAATGTGGGATGGGCTGTCGGATGATTTGTGACACTTGTTCAAAATTTTGTATTTTGTAAAAAAATAAAGGTCAATACTGAAAAAGACCAACAGGACCACTGCTCGGCGTGTTCACTCTGTGTCAGATTGTTTCTTGTTGTGTGTGCGACTGTGTGTGTCCTGAATGCAGGTGAATGTTCAAATGCAAAACTATATAGCGTATGTGTTAAAGTACAGCTTTAAAAGATCCACTATCTGGACTGTTATCCCATTATGGGTCCCGGGGTGCTTGAGCCAACCCCAGCTACACGCTAGATTTTTATGAAACTTGGAGGGAAAGTGAAGCATGAGCCAAGGATGAATCCATTGAATTTGGATATTTATCCTCCCATTTATTGCTGTATCGTAACAGCCTCTGACCAAACTTCCTTTGGGGCTTTGATTAATCCACTTGTTGTTCACAATGTTACAATGTTACAATGTTCAGTCCCTCCAGGAAGTTGCGATTTCGCGATCGCAACTATCAACGCAAATTCAACCAATCAGCGCGATTTTTTCGCGGCCTTGCAATTTTATACAATCACCGCAACTTTCCCGCAACTTTGACCAATTACCTTAACCTCAGCCCTTGTACGTCATCAGTTTTGTCATCAATTTCACTTCCTAGGAACGTAAACATAAGTCCTCACTTCATCGGCACTTTTCAACAACAAAACACGCACAGAGAACGGGTGAAAAGAGAGGACAGCAGGCAGGACAAGTGATGATGACAACGTTATTATTTATAGATTGAGGGGCTCAGTGTTCGCTTGGTCTCTACCTGCAGCAGGTGTGCTTTATGAACCAGCTCTCCTCACCTCCATGCATCTGTCTCATCTTCATTGATGATTTTTACCCCAGGTGTGCGTTAATGACAGAGACACACCCGGGGGACGTCTGTTTACTGTTTGAGGTTTGACGTTGTTGCCGCTCTCACCGTAAGAAGCTCCGCGTCTACAGCTTTATTTAATCCAGTTTGGTGATACATCAGACAGCTTTAGTAAGTTTTGATCAACTCCAAGTCATCAAAGATGCAGATTCACTTCAGAGTGCGTGAACTGCCTGTGAACTGCCTGTCAAGTGCCTCTGTCACTGCGAGGTGCATTCAGGGACCGTCGTAAATGTGCAATACAGCCCTTTCATGGCATTTTTCTGTGAATCAAGAGAATCAAAATACAGTCAGTGGCCACATCAAGAATGTTTTCTAAAAATAACTGTCATTTAGCATATTTACTTGCCCCTGAGATGTTATTGGGGGGGAAAAAAGCAAAAAAAAAAAGAAAAAATCGCAACTTTCACCGCAATTTTTTCAAAAAGCTGTTGCAAATTCAGGCTATTTGGGCCGCAACAATCACAAAAAAATCCCGCGAAATCCTGGAGGTACTGAATGTTACAATGTCATTTAGCAGACGCTTTTATCCAAAGCGACGTACATACGAGAACAAGAACAACACAAGCAAAGATCTAGACAAGAGGAAACAAGATCAGTAAGAGTAACAAAGTGCTTCAAGTCCATTTGGGTGCAGGTACTGCCAAGCAGTGTAAAGGCAATGCACAAAAGTAAGTAAGGATTTTTTTTTTTTCTTTCTCCAAAATAAGGAACATCTAATTTAAGACCTTCCATTATCATCAGCAACAATTAACATCACCACAATAATGACCAACGTACCAAGTGCTCGGTCACTCAAGAGCTGAACACAGATTCCCAGAGTAGAGCAGGACAGTGCGAGTCAATTGTAGCTGGAAGACATGATCTGCCACTGGGGACAACAGTGGAGAACAGTCTAGCTAAGTGCATAGTGCTTCCTAAAGAGCTGGGTCTTTAGCTGTCTTTTGAAAGTAGAGAGGGACTCTGCAGATCGAATGGAGTTGGACAATTCATTCCACCATTTAGGGGCAACCGAGGAGAAGAGTCGAGCTAGTGATTTTGAGGCCTTGTGTGCTTGAAGCACTAGGCGCTTTTCAGAGGCTGAACGTAGCAGGCGAGAAGGGCAGTAGACCTGGATGAGGGGTTCCAGGTAAACTGGAGCGGTTTTGGTTACTGCTTTGTAAGTCATGATTAGAGTTTTGTATCTGATGCGAGCTGCAACTGGAAGCCAGTGTAGCGAAATGAGCAGGGGAGTGACATGTTCAGAAGGCTGTTCTTCTCATCATTTAGCTTTTTATTTTTGTACCTGGCAGGATCCAATTCATGTAGACAGACTCCCCTCTTCTGTCATCTCTCTTCTATCTTTGTCTCCCTCAGTGCTGCTCTCCCTCTCTTGTCCCGGTGAGTCTGCTTCACTCTTTCCCTCAGCCTCCTTTTCTGTGTCTCTCTGCTGTTGATCTGCGTTATCAACACTTCTGCCTCCACGCTGTTCTCTTTCCGTTCCTTCATCCACTGTCTGTCCCTGTCTGTCCTCACTTGTCTCTCCTGCTAAATTGTAAGGAGGATCATGGTTAAATAAAATACACCTCCTTCATATCAACATTGAGACACATTTAAATCTTTTAAATACTAAATAGTGACAGCACAAGAGTAAAAGTAAAATGTAGGTTATACAATGATCCTATTACTCTTACAGTTGGTATGTTGTTATATTTAGGCTATAGCCTATAAGTTCCATTATTATTGCCACAGAAAACGTCTATGGTCATTACATTGTTTGAACTGGATGAGGACAGTATTGTTTGTTTAACATCAGTGTGTGTGTACAGTATATGGTACAAGGATAATCCTGTCCTGGGTGGGGGAACTGAGGGCAGCACTTGACTTCTCACTCAGCACTCTTCTTATTTTGTATCCCCCTATCATCCTCTTCCTGTCCCATTGGAAATGTAACCAGGAACTTTTATTGCGTGGCTGTTGTAGAGGTCTGTACATCAGAAATTGGTACAAATCTAGCAGATTTTTGAGGCAGCCCGCCCACAAACCACTGAGATGACCAAAGATCGTAGAGTTACCAGAGGATGATCTACCACACAGGGATTAAAGGTGACATATGCAAACTCGACTTTTTAATGGTTCCATACTTTAAATATGTTTCCCTGGCATGTCTACAAACCCCGTGAGAATGAAAAAAATCCATTCTGCCCCTGTTTTGATTTCTACACCTTTCTGTAAATGTGTGTGAAACGAGCCGTTTCAGACTTCCGTGTTTTTGTTACGTCACAACAATATCCGGTCTGTCACGGAGTCAGAGCTCGGAGCTTGTTCAGCCCATAGACTGTATAAAATAATACTGAACCCTTCCTCCGTTTTTCTTTACCTGCACAAATGTGTGCTAACAAGGAGCTTAGGAGGGAGGCATGCTAGTTGTAGGCTGTCTTAATAAACACAAAGGTCGGTTTTACTCCCCACGTCTGCAGATTTGAAGATCTAGTGGGTGATTTTTATTTTTCATGGAAAAGTGCTAGCGCTAGTTAGCATAGCCACATAGCTACATGTCGTAGCTGTAGCTGTAGCTGTGTACTAAGACACACGTCGACATACTGACAAATAAAACAACAAGTAACACAGAATCTGTGACCAATCCTTCAGAAAGGTCCCGCTGCCTTTCTGGCAGAGGTCGCTTTTACTCCCCACGTCTGCAGATTTGAAGATCTAGTGGATGATTTTTATTAATCATGGATAAGTGCTAGCACTAATTAGCATAGCCACATAGCTACATGTCGTAGCTGTAGCTGTGTACCAAGACACGTCGACATACTGACAAATAAAACAACAAGAAACACTAAATTTGTGACCAATCCTTCAGAAAGGTCCTGCTGCAGGCGCCTCTCCGTCAGGATCAGATTCTGGATCAGATTTAGAGGGTTGAAGTAACGCAGGTCTGTGAGCAGCCGTGTATATTCAGCCAACATGTAAACATTAGATTAACGTGCCGGAGAGCTGAGGCCACATCCACTTCCTGAGGGGGCGTGGTCAGAGAGAAAACAAAGTGTTCTGAGGAGGACTGAAGAAGAGGGCTTTTCAGGCATGCCAAAATCTGATTTCAAAGTGTTTTTTTGAGCATAAACTTTAAAGACATGTTTTGGGGACCTCTTAGACCAATATATATTGATAAAAAAAGTGTGATATGTCACCTTTAAAGGCGCAAATGATGTCCTACACAAAGTATATTTGCAGTCAGTTATATCACCTTCTTTTTGTCACTTGAAAAAAATACAGTGGACATGACATTGGTGTCCTCAATGGTAGTTACGGCCCTGCCCACTTTGTGTCAAAAAGAATTGAAATATCACAGAAGTACTTCAAGTTTAAGCTACCACCCACAAGTTAATAGAGAGAAGAATAGAATAGAATGTACTTTATTCATCCCTGAAGGTGGAAATTCAGGTGTCTGGCAGATCAAATTATAAAAATCACATAAAACATAAAACAAGTTATTCAGGTGTCTGTCAGCTCTTCTCCTATTGGCTAGAGCAGTGGTGTCCAAATTTTTTTTAAGGAGGGCCACATTTGATGTAGTCAGAATCGCTCAGGGCCATTGGCTCCTACTGAGACTTAGGAATCATAAAAGTTATATTTGAAATCTCTATTTAACAACAATTATTTTACATTTTTTCTCAATAAATCGGTAGTCCTCAGTTCTCCACAAAACACGTAAACATAAGCAAACTTTATCTTCTTCTGGAGGAAAATGTTTTTCATTAGGGTCAGGCAATGTTGGAAAAATATTGTATCATTGTTTTTCTATTCAATTTAAGAACTAAATAATTCTTGTCCTGCATTCTGAACTACTTTCATGCACCAAATTTTGCCTTTTCTGCACAACTTTATAATTTTGATCTTGTCTTGTGTCCTCTTTTGTGTCTTCTGAACTTTTAGTGTTCATCAAGAACATTTTCACATCATGATAAGAACATTAATTTGAAAAACCTGTCAACTTTAAGAGTTCCTGTGTTTCCTCCTAATTATATTCTGGCAGAGTATCCAGAGCTTTGGCTTTATAAAAGTAGTCCATATGAAGCTTTTTAAGATGCTTCTGGATTGACTTTAGTTTTGTTTGTGCGCTTGAAAGAAACTGCAAATGTACAGATGATTCAGAATGTGATTAATATCTGTGCTATAAATAACACATTTTAAGATGGAAGCTTGGGGCCATACTTAAATGGACCTTGGGCCACGATTGGCCCCCGGGCAGTACTTTGGACATGCCTGGGCTAGAGAGTTCTGAAGCCTAATGGCTGCAGGGATGAATGATTTTCTGTATCTCTCAGTCCTGCAGCGCAGAGAGATGAGCCGTCCACTGCTTCTGTTTCTCTGGCCCTCAAAGAAGTTGTGAAGTGGATGATCTGTGTAATTTAGAATTGCCTCTAGCTTCTTCTGTGTGCATCTCTCCAACACAGCCCCCAGTAAGTCCAACCTGGTTCCAATCACTAGTTTGTCCAGTTGCCTCTCATCCTTGTGTTTTATAATGCTTCCCCAGCAGACTGCAGCAAAGAATAACACACTTGCCACCACAGACTGATAAAACATCTGCAGCATCTCTCTGCAGATGTCTAAGGATCTGTGCCTCCTTAAAAAAAAGACAGCTCTGCCCCTTCCTGGAGAGTGCATCTGTTTTAAGGGACCAGTCCAACTTGTTGTCCAGGTGTACACCTAGATATTTGTAGGTTAGCCCCACCTCAGTGTCCTACCCATCAAATGTTAACTAGCTGATGGCAGAGCCTGGATCTTTAGAAATCTGCTATCATTTGCTTTGAGGAGAGTTAAGAGCGTTGATTGAGAGTTAAGTATACAGGTGCAGCGAATCAGAGTGATTTCAGTGAGAACCACATCCTGAAAGCCAGCAGAGCACCATTTCTAAGTGTGCAAATCCTCACAGACGTGTGGATAAAACTAAACGAAGAAGTGAACAACAGGGCAAACATCGAGAGAAAGACAACCAACCATTCACGCACACACTCACACCTACGGGCAATGTAGCGTGACCAATTAGCCTGGTGAGCATGTTTTTTGGACTGTGAGAGGAAGCCAGAGCCCCTGCCCGACCGGTGACTCAAACCAGGAAAGCTCTCACTGTGAGGCAACAGCTCTACCCACTGCACCACTTTAAAAGTGTGCAACTAAAATCAGAAACACGTCTTGTGATTTGCAAATCATCACACCTCTTATTCAATGATTAAACCACATTTTTATTGGAGTGTTTTGGGCCATTCTGCATTCATTGATAACACACCTTAAGAGAGACAGGGAATGTAGGGAGCAGAGAGAGGAGGACATGCAACAACGGGTCAAGGCTGGGAGTCAAACCAGCGACCTCTGCAACAAGGACTTCATCCTCTGTAAATGAGACACACGCTTAAATCACTAACCGGTGCCCCTTAAGTACAATTTTAAGCGCCACTGAGCGTGACAAGAACACACTCACTTCTTTCATGTCTGTGATCCTAAAACAGGTCATGTTTTATTACCGACCACATCACTACAAGGTGTTAACGCATGAGTGTTCTTTGTTCTGGGTGCTTGTTGAGGATTCAGAAGTTGTTGCAGCTAATAACTCATAATTATTATTTCCTCATAACATAACAAGAAAGAGACACCGAGGCTCTTCATAAGAGAGGCATTACTGGCAGGACTGGTTTGACCTTGTTGGTGTCATTATGTAACACGAAAGAGGGGAAGGCACATTAAGAATGTCATGCTTTACAAGTTAATTTGCAATCTAGCAGACACTGTGACAGTATTTCACGTGGTAGAGTGTGTGTGTGTGTGTGTGTGTGTGTGTGTGTGTGTGTGTCACTTCTCAATGATAAATCAAATGAGATCTGACAGAGATATCTCTTACAACAAACAAAAAATGAAAATCTTTAATAACTGTCTCAGAAAAGGAAATTCCCCTCCATTTGGTTTGGTTTGGCGCTGTCTTCTTACGTAGGGGAGTGAAGGGATTACATGAATGTTATATAATACATATTTTATACATTTAGAAACAAAATCCTAATCACCTTTAAACAAATAAGGGCAAGCTTTCATTTCAGGAACTTCTCAAGTGAGTGTGATTTGAACCCTTCGTGTTGTCTTCTTCAACCAGCCACACAGGATGATGAGATGCATTATGGCAGGGATCAGCTAACTCTACAGGGATGTAAAGGCCTGCTTCATTAACAGTGCAGTAGTATTGTCCTTGTTGATCCCTGCTCATCAGGTGAGGTGTTCAGTTTTTGGCACATCTAGGAGTCTTTACACGTTCGCTGGAACCTCTTTGGACACGCTGCTCCTGCTGACCTGACTCTCCTTGGGCTGAACCTGCCGATACAGCCTGACCTTAAAGTGCCTCCTGGGGAAGCAAAGAAAGGAGAAACTTGAAGATCCACAAAGCAGTCCAAACAAGGTAAATAAACAGTAAAAGTCATAATGTGTGTGTAAGGCTACTTCTTACTTCTTGGCCAGTTCTTTGGAGATCTCCTCCAGTGTGCGGCCTTTGGTCTCGGGGATACAGAGGATGACGAACACCAGTAGAACGAAGCTCATGGCAGCGTAGAGAAACATCACATTATGCACGCCGATTCTTTCTAGAAGAACAAGAGCAAACAAAATACTCATGCTCTGATTTCTCTCATCACAGTCGGCATACTTGTTTGTGTTAACTTGGTTTAACCTACATGCTCGCTGTGGTTGTGCTGCAGTACTGATTAGAAAACTATGCAACTATGCAAATCAGGTCAACACCTAAAGGACTATCTCTTGACTCACAGCTGAACAAGCTGACCTGAATATCCACTTAATGATTAGGTGTGGGCAAACTACTGAGCTGCAGTTTGACTACAGAACAGTCAATCACTAGTGACAATGTGAAACACACTACAGTTTTTGACAAGTAACCAAGAGACATGAGTTTGGCTTTAAATCTTTGTCAACTCATGGCGTAACAATACATATATATGGATCAGTACATATTAATTTAATGAGATTATTTAAGATGCACTGACAACCATATCTGCAAAATAATCTCTGTAAAAAACGGGGTCTTTACAGGACTCCCTAAAAAGTCCATCAGACGACTGCAGCTCATACAGAATGCTTTCTGCTCGAGTCCTTAACAAGGACCAAAAAGGTAGATCACATCACTCCAGTTCTTAGATCCATACACTGGCTTCCTAGACTTTAAAATCCTGCTGATGGTTTATAAAGCACTGAATGGTTTAGGCCCCAAAATACATTGCTGATCTGCTGCTACTGTATGAACCACCTCGACCTCTGAGGTCATCAGGTACTGGTCTGCTTTCAGTCCCTAGAGTCAGAACGAAACATGGTGAAGCAGCGTTTAGTCATTATGCACCACATATCTGGAACACACTGTAGGTCTGCTCCAACTCTCACCTCTTTTAAATCAAAGATTAAGACTGTTTTTATTTGTCACTGCCTTCCTATCGTAGATCATTTTAACTTGCTTTAAATGCACATTTTAAATGGACTTTTAATATATTTCTAATTTTCCTTTTCTTTTCTGTTTTATTATATTTGTCATTTTAATTGTGCTCTTTTATGCTTGTATGAATGTTTCCAATGCTTTAATGTTTTAATGTAAAGCACATCGAGTTGCCCTCGTGTATGAAACGGGCTATACAAGTAAAGTTGCCTTGCCTTGCCTAAAAGCTCAGTAGTAAAGCTGTCAGAATCATACTTTAGTTTTAAGTCATGATGTGGCATTAATGCACACTAACACAACTCTTTTATGGACCTATAGTATTCTCTTGAATTGATGCAGTCTTCACAATTAAATGCAATAAAAATCGGATCTGGCCTTATGATATCCCTAAGTACTCACTTCATAACCATAGACTGTATAATGTATACAAGACCTAGTATTCATGATGTCACCCGTCTGTTCTTGTAGTGCTCTGTTAAAGCCGATCGTCGGCCGGTGCAAAGTTGTAAATGCTGAACTCTTCTTAACTCGGTCCAAACTAGTGTGAGGTAAAGAGGCGGGCCTTTAGCCTTTTCGCTAACAGCTACAAGGTGCCCGTCTGTCAATCAAGTCAACCATGCCCTTATTTAGGCAAAGTTAATATCTTATAAAATAACAAGTTCTAAAAAAAATTCACCCCCGTACAGTGTGTGCCGATTCAGAAATGAGCTATTTAGACCTAAACTGTTTTTGAACCAGACTGTAAACATGTTTATTATTGCTGTAAAGATCGTATGTTTTGAATGGGTGTGTATGTGGTTTCCTGTGTTTCTGCAGCCAGCCTCAAGTGGACACTTGATGAACTGCAGTTTTTAGCACTTCCGCACGGGATTCATAATTTAAGACAGGGGGTTGCCATTTGTTCAGAAACTATTGGATATTGTCTGACAACCGTAAACGCCTCTGGAAACGAACTTCTCTGTATTTACGATGTAGCTAGCGGTAATCGCCATCAGACCCCCTTTTGCCAATTAGCCACGTAAGAGGCGACTGTCTGTTCAGATCAAAAGTCAGGTAAACTTTACCCCCTCTAGGTATGTCTGCAAAGAAACGTCATCTCTTGATCGATTACATGCAGAGCAGGAGTGCCTGTACATCTGTCTCCAGTGAGTCTCAGTTTCACTGTAAACTTAAAGTCACAAAGGCTTCACGCTGGCTTATTCCAGTACAATGAGCCCCCAGAAAAACATTTTCAACTCCCAATCAGTTTGATGCAGTTTTGGTGCCCTCTGTGGACAAAGCAATCTTAGCTAAATTTTGTCCTGCACATGTGTAGGTGGTGTTTCTTTTATATATATATATATATATTGGCCTTTTTGCCTTTATTTTATAGGACAGTTGAATAGAGACAGGAAATGATGGGAGTAGAGAGCGGGGGAAGACATGCAGGAAATGGTCGACCATCCGGGAATCGAACCGACGACCCCTGCGACGAGGACTGTAGCCTCTGTACCTGGGGCGCTTAGACCACTAGGCCACCAGTGCCCCTAGTTAGTGTTTCTTGACACTTAATCTCATTCTGCTCTCTTAAAACAGTCAAATCTATCACATAATCCAACGTGAGCAAAGGCTATATCAGCAGCATGGAGTCAACTACTGTATTCATTAATTAAAACTGGGACAGGATCCAATGATGACGAACATCCCGTGTGTGTAACATCAGAGAGACGCAGGCTGTTAATATTATTTCCTCATTGTTGCTACTTGATGACGTACGGTGTACCCGATGAATTACCTACATTTTAGATTTTATTTATATCTATGGGTGTCGTCGTTGTTGGCACGCTGCAAGGTGTGATTTGTGATTGTGAACATCCTTTAAGTTTAATAGAATTGGCTCCTACATGACTTTTGCATAAGTCACTTTGACATTCTTGTAATTTGCATTTTCAGGTGCCGCCCCAGGTCATGGGTGTGTCGTTATGCTTTAATAATTCATTCATCTAGACTGTAGGGGTGAGTCTGACTGTAGGTCGAATCTGATTCATCAGATTTTGCCCATTTGTTGTTTTTCCTTATTGACCCAAAGTCTGCATGATGGTGACCGCATGATAATATTACGCATAACCCTTTACAATTAAGAGACTCATAGCTTAAAGTAAAAGGGACAACAGAATGTTAAAAGTATAAAACTTAGATTGTTTTAATCTATATTGCAAAAACAACGAGGGGATGAAGGAGAGAAAACTCAAATAAGGCCACCATCCATTAAACATGGAACCACGCGCCACTATAGAATAAGGAATCAGGAGATATTTAAACAGTGTTCGCACAGCGGAGAGCAGCGCTGCGGAGGGTAATTTGTCCAACTTAAGGCTAAACTTTTGTATAATGTTCAAAATCAAACCTGAACCAGCTAAAGGGTTTTTAAATACCTTAACAGAACCTTTTAAAACAATCTTTCATCGCATCTTTGTCCACTTGAGTCTTTTCAAATTGTACGTGAGGAGTGCGCTCCTTGCTTTGTTGACTGTAAATCCTGTCTTTGAGAATATCCTCTCTGATGATGTGGAGGTGGATGGGATGCTGTGGATTGTTTTTGAGGCTTCGGACAGCTTTGGGTATTCCTGCTCGTTTTTTTCGGCCCCGTACAGTTTTTGTGTGGTCCGGTAATCCTTGATCTCACAGCCCTCTTCATGAAGCTGCTCCTCATCTTCATCACTATTTTTTAGGATCAACTGAAGTTTTATTTCTGACATTTTGAGCTGCTATGAACGTAGAAAGATTTAAAGGCCAGCTGAGGTGCGTCTGCTCCACAGGTCCCGCTAAATGATCCACCTTTAATTACCAGGGGAGATTTAATTACCACTTTAAGAGGGTTTAACACTTCAAGAGCTGTTCTCAGAATTACATTAAATAAGTCTGTATTTATATAAAAACAGGATATATGAGACACTATTTTTTACGGGAAACAGGAAAATAATGTAGAATTAGACATTGAGCACCCCCATGGTTTGAATGGAATGATCCACATTTCATATGCAAATACTGGACTATGAGATTGGCAGTCGACTAAGGCCCGTTAGAACGAATCGTCGAATATTCGACTATTTGGGGTCACCCCTACTAGACTGATCCATTAAGTACAGTTAATAAGCATAAAATTGCGTATATGAAACTGTTGTTTTGTGTGGTTATTGTTGTATTAAAATGTTTAAAGACTCTCTTTTACGTCAACACTTGTGGTCAAAAAACAGAACACACTTTCATATTCCTTTCTTTGTTGTGAACAACAACAGAACAACATCTTGGTCACAGTTTTCTGTTGACTCTTCAGTCTCTGCTTGCACAGCAGATCTCTGTGTGCTTATCTGCTCTGGAACTCTTGCTACTTGTTGACCTCTGCTTCACTAAAATGAAAGCTCATCGATTAGCTTCAACCTGAAAGTTAATAACGTATAAACATTAACAAACACACACACCTGTTAGTGTGAGGAACGTCATGGAGATGAGCAGGTTGGTGGCCCAGTTTACTGCTGACACCACAGACACAGCCCGGCCTCGGACGCCCATCGGAAAGATCTCACTGAGAACCACGTACACCACTAGGAAGGAAACGCAACACATAAGTCAAAGACACAGGAGGTTACGGTTAATAATAATTACATATGACATAAAGCAGGATATACTTGAATTTTGAGATTTGACTCTATTGTATGTTGAGTTGGAAAGCTAATTTGAATCTTGCTGCTTTATCTTGGGACCATTTGAATCTATACCACACTATCCAGAGCTGGCCCATGGCATAGGCAGTATAGGCAAATGCGAGGGGCGCCGGCCATCCAAAGGGGGCGCCGCTAAATGAGTGAGGAAGAAAATTTGAAGACAATTCGGAAAAACAATATTGTTTTATCTAATTTAATTTTGAATTAAATTGCGGAATGATGCCTGTAAACATTTAAAAGCTTGTGATTCACTTTTGGTTTTAAAAAATAATGGCATGCAAATAATTTTTTCAAGTCTTTAAGTGTTCATGATTTACTTGTTTTTGTTTTGTTGTTTTTTTTTCTTTACACTTTGGAAGCTGTTAGCTTAATTAGATTAATCTTAAGATTAGATTAGCTTAATTATTGTGTTATATAATGGCTGGATAAATTATACTACTATTACATTATTATATATTTTGAAATTATAGTGTTTTCCCTTCTAAATATAAGTGTCATTACCATTTTATTAATGTTCTTTTAGGGGTCATTTTTGCTTTTAAAACAAAGGAAACCTGTAAAACATAAAGCTGGGTGTCAGTTTTCTTTAAAGGTGACATATCATGCAAAATCGACTTTTTAATGGTTCTCCACCTGAAATATGTGTCCCTGTCTACAAACCCCCCGAAAATGAAAAAAATCCATTCTGCCCCTGTTCTGATTTCTCCACCTTTCTGTAAATGTGTGCTGAAACGAGCCGTTTCAGTTTTCAGTGTTTTTCATACGTCACAACACCATCCGGTCTGTAACGGAAGTCAGAGCTCGGAGCTTGTTCAGCCCATAGACTGTATAAAATACAACTCAACCCCTCCTCCGTTTTTCATTACCTGCACACATTTGTGCTAACAAGGAGCTTAGGAGGGAGGCATGCTAGTTGTAGGCTGTCTTAATAAACACAAAGGTCGGTTTTACTCCCCACGTCTGCAGATTTGAAGATCTAGTGGATGATTTTCATTTTTCATGGAAAAGTGCTAGCGCTAGTTAGCATAGCCACATAGCTACATGTTCGTAACTGTAGCTGTGTACCAAGACACACGTCGACATACTGACGAATAAAACATCAAGAAACACTAAATCTGTGACCAATCCTTCAGAAAGGTCCTGCTGCAGGCGCCTCTCTTGTCAGGATCAGATTCTGGATCAGATTCAGAGGGTTGAAGTAACGCCGGTCTGTGAGCAGCCGTGTATATTCAGCCAACATGTAAACATTAGATCAACATGCTGGACAGCCGAGGGAACATCCACTTCCTGAGGGGGCGTGGTCAGAGAGCTCATTCTCATTTAAAGGCACAGACACAGAAAACAGCCTGTTCTGAGCAGGGCTGAAAAACAGGGGTTTACAGGCAGACCAAAATCTGATTTCAAAGTGTTTTTTTGAGCAATAAACTTTAAAAACATGTTTTGGGGACCTCTTAGACCAATATATTTTGATGAAAAAGAGCATAATATGTAACCTTTAAGTGTATATGTGATGTGATTGTTGGAGTTGGTTATAATACAAGTGGCACTAGTTAAAATCTTGCCTAGGGCACCAAGTCGGTTAGGGCCGGCTCTGACACTATCAGACATCATACCGCTGCTTTGTAGTAAAAGACATGTTGTGTAAATGTAAAAAGGTAATGAAAGCCTGAGGGGGTCCTATAACAGTAAAGTACAATGTGGGTCTTATATTCTCTGCCTTATTTTGATGCGTGTGTTTATGCAAAGGGAGCGGTGGATTAAGAGTGAGTGTTTTGGTGCATACTTGGCCCGAGGCTTATGGAGAAGGCCGCCACATACACCAGCAGACTGATCAAAGACGCCACCCTCAGCGAGGACGACACCTCTACATGAGTCCTTCCTCCGTCTGACTCTCTTATCCCATCATCCTCTCCATTCGTCCCCCATGTCTCCTCCTCATTGTTCCACACTGCGGGGTACTCAGTGCTTAAAAAGTCTGTATTGTTCAAGTCAAGAGTGGTTGTGTTTAAATCCTCCAGCATGTGTGTGTGGTTTAGTAAAGACTGGCTTTTACACAGGCTGGTGAGGTGGGTGTGGCTCTGCAGTGTCAATGTCCCAAGAGCAACAAGCGACAGCCCCATTGTGACGGCGCCCACGCACAAAAAGCTCTTTGGTCCAAGTCGGTCCACCAATAGCACAGCTGGGATGGTGCCGACTACTTTGACTACTCCGAACCCTGTGGATGCTAACGTCGCTGCTGCGTCGCTGTCGTAGCCGACACTGCGAAGGAGAGGTGAAGCGTAGGAGAGGATGTTCGGCTGACCTGTAGCCTGCTGAAGGAAGACTAAGGCGACACCTGTGAGCAGCCGCGATCGCAGGTTAGCCTTAGTGCTGAACAACTCCCGGAAACTGTGCTTTGATTCCTCTTTAAGTCCAACCTGGATGTCTCTGAGCTCTTCCTCCACATGCTCCTGAACCCCACCTCTCATCCTGACCAGCACCCTCCTGGCCTGCTCCACCTTACCCTTCGCAACCAGGAAGCGTGGGCTGGGTGGAAGAAACAGCATCACGCTGAACTGCACCAGAGCAGGAGGGATGACGAGTCCAAACGTGTACACCCAGCCATGAGGAAGAGTAGCAAAGGCGTAACTACAGCTGAACCCCAGCATCACTCCTACAACCAGCATCAGCTCGTACAGCGTCACCAGCAGACCCCTCCTCTCCCTCGGGGAGATCTCTGCGATGTATAGACACGCCCCCGTCCCGGACAGCGACGTCCCCATGCCGACGATCATCCGGCCAAGCGTGAGTGAAATAAGCGAGGTAATGGCGATGAGCACGATCGTTCCTGCGACCACCAGGGCGGCGCTCAGGAGCAACGAGCAGCGGCGGCCATAGCGGTCCAGAATGGGGCCGCCAGCCAGGCAGATGAGGAGAGCCCCGAGCAGGTGGGAGCTGACCAGCAGTTCCTGTTCCCGGCAGGAGAGGGAGAGGAGGCCTCGCAGCTGCAGCAGGACTCCAGAGGTCAGACCCATTTCATAGCCCAGCATCAGGCCGCTCAGAGAGGCCGCTACAGCTGCCACCACCACCAGCCAGGTGCAGCCTACAGAGAGGGACAAACAGAGAGAACATGGTGTCGGATTAAAGCTTCAAAAGCAAAAAGACAGGACCAAATAACTGTCCCCCAGATATCAAGAATTTTGCTGTATTTTTCTTAAAGTGGAGGTTCAAACCAGAAACTGTTTCCATGTTTGTTTAATGAAGAAGTCTGGATTTGTATGAGGCCTGCACTGTACAAACAGATGGACATCATGACTGCTCAAAAAAGTGAAGCCAAAAGATTCAGGGGCCCCTGTCCTTCTGACTGTCCGCAGTATGGGTCATGAAATCCACCTCCCTTCACGATAACAGACGGAACCTGACTGCTTGTCTACTTCAAATGATACTAGAGCCTGTGGTCTGTCCTGACCTGAGGGATCTCTAGTAATAACTTAATGTGCTTTCTGTTTAGCAGAAGGGGCAGGACATCAATTTTTGCACCTCAACCACCCTACTGCACAGATTTCCGGTCATAACGTGCACGATGGCAGCATCCCTTGTAAGAGTTTTTTCTTTTTTAAATTTGAGTTATATTTTTGGGCATTTTTGCCTTTATTTGATAAGATAGCTGGAGAGACAGGAAATGTGGGGAGTGGAGAGTGGAGGAAGACATGCAGCAAATGGTAGAGACCGGGAGTCAAACCTGCAACCAATGCGACTAGGACTAAAGCCTCTGTATATGGGGCGCACGCTTAGACCGCTAGGCCTGCAGCACCCTGTAAGAGGGTATTTTGGCATCTCTTTGTAGTACCATAGAAGGAGAGGAGATGCTATGTTCATCTCTATGTATAGTCAACAGGTCAGTGGAAGAGGCTTGGTCAAATAAAAAATTTAAATGAGCAAATACGTTTTTTCTTTTAGACAGTCTTTTGTTCTGTTTTCATGGCACATTTTCAAAATGCAATGATAAGGAATTTGAATGAATTTATTCTGCAGCTGGTTAAGGTTTCTTTACTTCAGTAACAATTAGGGATGGGCAATGATTTTCAAATATTGGAATATTTGTTCACTTAGTACAATTGAAGAGTTACTTGGAATATTTTCTCATTTTAAAAGTACAATTTTTCCTAGTTTTTACCTGTGCCTGGTTGTAATACGGTATTCCCACCAGATGGTGGCTATAGAGCGTCTTAAAGCTGTTTACTAAACGCATTACATAACAGAAGAAGAAGAATGCTAACTGCATCAAATAGCAAAAGAAGAAGAAAACATTTGCGACAGTCGCTGCAATTTTTTCTTCGTTTCTGAATCTAACACTACTACACATGTATTTCCAGAGACTGAGCATGGCTGTAAAATGTAAACATACACGCTGCACGGCATCACAGAAACACCTACATAAAGATCAAGACAGACACTGACAGTGCTGCTGATTAACGCGACTGCCACACAAGTGGCTGTTAATGCGACAGGTGTGTGTGGCTTCAAATGCCCATCCCTAGTAAGGATATATAGGCTCTCATTATATTAACATTTTGCATAACTTAAAGCTACTGTAAGGAACTTTTAACTGGAAGACAAACAGATTTAAACTGATGCTGATGCTTCTGTATGACAGAAAAATGCAAACAAGACCATCAGCAATAGTTTCTAAACTGTAACTTTTAATGCCAGAAACCGCTGCAAGGGGATAAGTGTCAAACCACTCCGCTGATGGCACACTAAAGAAACATCCTCTTTTTCTCTTTACATTTTCAACAGCAAATATCCACAAACAGTGATTTGTTTGAATGTTAAAAGAAAGAAGACCATTGTTGTTTTGGTCAGAAAACACAACCTTGAGAACAGAAACAAGATCAGCAAAGCCATGAGTTGTACAGGTTTACATCTTTCCCCACAGCGGTGGCCCAAAACAACACAAACAAAAAATGACTTACAGCAGCTTTAAGAGGAACTTTGTAAAACTCCAAGTTAGACTAAATCAGCCTCACCTTTAGCTCACCCAGTGTAATTGTAATTTCACACTAGGCAGTCAAATTCCTCACCCAACATTTGGAGCCCTGGCACCTGCCTGCATCAGCGTGTACATAATCTGATCATTCGCACAGTTTCAGTTAAATAATGCTGCGTTCAAGGATTAGAGACGACGTGGTACGTGGCCAAACTCAGATATGGTGTTTCTACAAAAATCACCCATTCTAAGAATTTTTACATTTGTTGCCTTGTTTGTGCAAATCAAGGGATTAACCTCAGGTGAACGGATTAGAGGTTTCCTTTTTAATTGAAATTTTCTCACTCTTGGAGCTTCTGTGAGGTCGTTTGAGGTGATCAGGTTGAAGCTTCCATGTCATCAAGCATCTGAAGCATTGAGGGTTTTAAATAGTGAGACACTGAGCAGTGTTATGTAGCTGACACAACACTTTGACCTCTCTGGAGTCACACCAACTAGACCAACCGACTGTTCCCTCTGGTGACGACACAAGTATTGTCCCCCTGTGAACAGACTGCTGTTTCATCCGAGGACGGTCACTTGTGCAGCTTCTGTAATCAGCTTTAGAACATCATGATTTCACCAGTGCTGACACAACACATGAAGTATTAGCAGTTCATGAAGAAATGTTCATTCAACCTTCAGAGAACTAATTGAAAAAGTGGTAGGCTCTTCTTTTAGGATGCTACATGGGCGATCAGGTAAAATAGTGATGATTAATCATTAAAACACCTGAGAGTAGGTTTTAAAAATGTGGATTTCATAACTCCTGGAGAGGCCAAAGCTTTTCTCTGTTTAAGTTCCATCCTCCAAAAGGGCTGACTGTGTGCAAATAAGGTCTGAGGTTCACAGAAGGGATGCCTGTGAGTCATGTTGAGTGAGTGTGCTGAGTCGACAATAACAACAACCAAGCAGAAAGGAGCTGTTATTTATGTTTTTTGTTTGTTTTCTGTTTGTGTTCTTCTTTTTTTTTTAAAGTAATTAATCTCGGTTAGACCCAGGAATCTTTTGGAAGGAGGGGTAGCCTTCCTGTTTTTTGGGATGTTGCCATTGTTAGCAACGGAGGACTATCTGTGGGTCTTTTCGATCTGCAACCCCCTGCCTTTACTATTTTTCATGGTGTCACCAAGCGGCAACAAAATAGTTCTAAAACTATAAAGCCCATGCAGAAGTGTTATAAACTGCAATTCATAAAGCATCCGCTTGAGGCTAGCTGCAGAAACACCGGAAACCACATACACACCAATTTAAAAAAGACGATCTTTGCAGCATTAATAAACATGTTTACAGCCTGGTTCAAAAACGGCTTGGCTAGCTAAGTTCGTCTAACGCGACGGTTCAGAAGATATTTAGATTACGAGTTTTTGCCCAAATAAGGACATGACTGACTTAACTGACAGGTGGGAACCATAGACTTTAAATAAAAATGGACAGCGTTGCTCCGCCTCTTCTCGTTGTACAGTTCTGAAGCCAAAAAATCCCTCTCCTGGGCGCCGCCATTGTGTAGCCAGAGCCTGCGAAGCCACTGTAACGAGCTCCGCCCTACAGCGTAGCGTCACAAGACGCTGTGTGTCCTTTAAAGTTTCCTTCTACGGCGGCTGTGAATCAAAGCAAACCCAGAAGTAAAACCCCGTTTTTTAACCTCTAATAACTAACGAAAAAGAAACTTTTCAGAAAAAAGAGGCCTTGGACACAAAACAGTCAAATACTAACTACATATCACCAGAGCATTCGGATGTGAGAAACGTTCATACGACGTGTATTTATTTTTTAAAGTTTGACTGCACCCCCATTCAAATGAATGGGGAAGTGGGATGTTTTGACCTCTACTGCAGCCAGCCACCAGGGGGCAGACACTCTGCTGAAAGCTTCACCACCAGCCGAGGGAACTTCTCCCCTGGTGGGAACACATGGCTGTTGGCTAGGAGGCTCAAACCCCGCCTCTTTACGTCACAGTTTTTTGGATGAGTTAGGCATTTCAGATATGGCTCCAAACGACGACTTCAAAACAGCGCTCAGGAACAGATGTCATGGATACTACGTCCATTATTTATAGTCTATGGGTGCCACTGGGTTTCGTGTCTATTGTGTATGTGTGTGTAAATGTTAATAAAACAAAAAAAAGTTACAAATAAAATCTTCAAAAAAAAACAAAAGGAGCTGAAATAAAACTGATCAATGAAGAACTTCAACACGTTTCAAGATTGTTTTTAAAAAAGCACAATGTAGTGATTCAGTATCAATGATTCCTTTAATCATTCTGCTAAACTTCTGCACCTGAATCATTATCAGTACATCCTGATCTTTTTAACCATTGCTTCCTCCAACTGCCCTGCTAATCCTCAGTAAGACTTTGTTATTACTTAGTTATTATTGCACAACATGCATGACAAACAGCAGCAGCTGCACACTCCAGGGTCCTGCCGAGTCTATATGCTGTTGTACTGTATCCTCCCACTCAGAGTTAATACTGAGTCGTTCTTCCTCTCAGATACTCGGCTAACAAGGACTATGAATCTGTTGTCAGCACTGCATTGCTTCTCCACAAATGTAACTGCGAGTATCTGTGGTTTCCCTTTAAATACGTTGTTGTACCTCAATCACCAAGGATGGAGATTTTGCTATTGTTATATTTTGTTTGGCTGGCTATGACTCCTCTGATTTGAGAGGTCCAAATCAAAACAGAGTTTATTTTGTTTCTATATTTGGGCTTTTATGGCTTCATTTGTAGAGGATTGGACTGTGGATAGACCAGGAAACAGGGAAAGAGAGAGGGAGTGACATGCAGGAAAAAGGGCCTCAGATCGAAATCGAACCCTAGCCTGACAGAGCTGTAGCCTCTGTACATGGGGAACGCGACTAAACCACTGGCCAAGCTGGCACCCCAATGAAAGAGTGTCATTAAAGCAGATTCAGCAGAAACAAGGTGTTTCTTATCATTTCGCGGTTGCAGGCATCCCATTGAGGATGCAGCTTATCGCATTTCAGCGGCTGTGAAACAGATCAAAGTCCAACTTGCAGAAAAAAAAGATGCCTCACGTCTTTTCTTCTATTCTCTCAAATCAGTTAAACCCAATATCTAGTTGTAAACAGTGCAAAGATAAGATATCAAATGCTGAAACTGAAAATGTTATTGTTTTATGAAAAATATATGCTTATTTAAAAGTTGATGCCAGCAACACGCTTCAAAAATTTTGGGACAGGAACAACAAAACACTGACAAAGTTATTCAATGATTAAAAAAAGAACACCTGAAGGAATACCTTGCAACTAATGGGGTTAATTTAAAACAGGTTGATCACATAACTAGGTATATAAAGGGCATTCCAGAGAGGCTGAGTCTCTCAAAATTAAAGATTGAATGAGGTTCACATGTCTGTGAGAGACTGAGAGTGAGCAAATAGTTCAACAACTTCAGAATAATGTTACTCTGGGTAAAGTTGCAAAGAATTTGGGGATTTCATCATCTATAGAAATATCACCAGAAAGATTCAGACAATCTGGAGAAATCTTAGTACATGAAGGAAAGGACAAAAACCAGTACTGGATAGTCGGGATGCCCGGGCCTTAAGAATCAAAATTTGACATTCTTTTTGGAAATCATGGACGCTGTGAAGAGAAGAGGGACCATGCTGCTTGTTACCAGCGCACAGCTCAAAACTTAGCATCTTTGATGGTATGCGGATACATAAGTTCACATGGCATGGGTGGCGTACACATCATCAAGGCAAAAATCAAGGCTGCCATTCAGGCGATGCAACATTCAGGGACGAATTTGCATAATCAGGCAGGACAGTGTCAAACCACATTCTGCATGTATTTCAACCATAGACTGTATCAAATATGGACTTGTATCCGTGAGGTCACCTGTCTGTTTCTGAAGCGCTGTTTTGAGACCAATCGTCGGTGGCAGCCATATTGCTTCTGTCGAGCCTTTGTGACGTAAAGAGGCGGAGTTTGAGCCTCCTGCAGTCAGCTGTGCCTCTCATTGGAGGACTAGTAATCTCAATATCTTCTAAATTGCCGCGTTAGAAAAAAATTCACCCCCCTCACAGTGTGAGCTGATCGAGAAATGAGCTATCCAGACTACACTCGGCTTTTGTACCAGGCTGTAAACATGTTTATTTCTGCTGTAAAGATTGTCTTTTTTTCCATTTGTGTGTATGTGACTTCCGGTACTTCCAGAGCCAGCCTCAAGCGGATCCTTGATGAACTGCAGCTTTTAGCACTTCCGCGTTGGACTCATATTTTTAGACCGGAGGTTGCCACTTGATCAAAACAGCATGGCTCTGTAGTAGAAGAGTCCACATTGAAAACATTGTGGAGCATCATGAAACTGTTGAGCAGCTGAAATCCTATATCAGGCAATATTTCACTTTCAGATCTCCAGAAACTGATCTCCCAAACGCTTACTGTGTTGTTAACACGTGAAGTGATGCCACACTACAGTTAACATGCTCCTGTCTTAAGTTTTTGGAAACCTGTTGCTGGCTGAAAATGTAAAAGGAGTATATATATTCTATAAAACAGTAAAAATATTCAGTTTCAAAATGTTATGTTGTATTTGCATGTCATTTGAATGTCAGTGTCGCAATAGAGGGTTAGATGATTGGCAAACCATCAAATTCTGTTTAATTGACATCTTGCATAACATCCAAACTTCTTCAGAATTGGAGTTGAACAAGCTTCTATGTGGAAATGATTTTTAATGTGTGAGGCAGCAGATAAAATGTGTCCCCATAGAAGCCGCTTCATATCACAGCTAAAACAAATAGACAAGTTACTGTTTAAACGGCTGATACTTTACACTGTTACAGCAGCCAGTATGCAGCCAGGGTGCGTCACATTTTTCTGTTATAAGCCACCAAGGTCGTGGCGCCCTGGTACACAGGCATAATTACAGCCATAAAAACAACTTTTGGCTACATCATTAAACAGCGATTGAGAAAAACAGTCAATGCAGCAAAAAAAGAAAAAGGGGGGAAACTGTTGTAGCTGAACGATCACAATTGTTATGTTCTTAGAAATTCATATGAATGTTCCAGGAAGAAGGTTTATTGAATTATCTCAACAATTTTCCTGAGAAAAACTGAAGCAGGATCGTTTGCATAAGCCCAAAATACAGATTAGTGGTGTCTGTTACTCACGATCACATCTATTACAAATAATGAGGTTCTTTTAAGTCTTATGTTGGACTCAGCTGTTTAATGAGGATAAGTGATGGATGCCAGAGTGTACGCTGCATGGATGGGCACATACTTACACCTTTACCTTGAGATGTTAAAGCAGTAATATGTACGCTCTAAGAATAACTATGATATACCTCAGGTGTTGACCTGGGTTAACTTAATAGGATGCATTTGCTAGATAGATAGTGTGGTGGGAAAAATACAGACATGGTAGTATGTTGTTCTTGCTTTGATCAGAAGCTAGAAACATTCACACATACCAAACCTTCTGTGATTTGCATATTGTTATCTGTTCCCATGGCTGAGAAACAGACCATAAGGTGAGAAGTCAGGAAGGTGACCAGGAAGCAAGAGGTGATAAGAAACTCTCTTGTTTGTCTTACAGTTCTTTGAGGATGCTTAATGATGTGTTAATATTATTCTCTGAAGAGGATAAGTAACGTGTTGTATCTTCACTCTGGGTCAGTTGAGCAGACCTTGTCTCGGTTGTTAGATCACTCTGCCATCTGACCGCTTTGCAAAGCTTACTGAAGGCCGGAATAAAGCTCACAAAGACAAACCGTTGTTGTTTGAGTCTATCATTTCCAGATTTCCACCACAATAGATAGATAGATAGATAGATAGATAGATAGATAGATAGATAGATAGATAGATAGATAGATAGATAGATAGATAGATAGATAGATTTGTTTGTTCCAGCAGCTTACAACATGGAACAGGAGAATACAACAATGTGCTTACATATTAAAAATAATAATAATAAATAAATAACAGTAATAATGATAAGGTGAATATAAGATAACATAAAATATAGTAAATATAAGAGATATACACACTATGTACACTTCTACACTTCTGTCTCATGAATCGATAGTTAGGTATGTTATTGCACAGATTTTATGAGCACACACAGTATGAAAAGCACACACCCAGCGATGGATGTGATGATATGTGTCAGTGTGTACCTGGGCCTTTGGGTGGGGGTAGTTTCTGGGTCTCAGAGGAGGGGTTAACCGGCAGGTAAGAGGTCGACCTCCTTGTCTCTGTGTTGGGGTCCATCTTCAACCACCTTTATGAAAAAACAGATGCAAACCAGCAAATTCAGACAAAGGGAAAACAAACATGAAAACAGCAACAATCTCCTGGTGTTAATGCTTAGTGCATGCTTTATCTTCCATGTAATGATTATATTTAGAAACAAAACACCAACTTCAAATGTTCTGCATCTTCACTTATTCCAAAGAAAAATTTAAACCAATCTTAGTGCAGGAGAATAATTGGCAGAATGTGATCATTTTAGGACCAAAGCCCCTGTTTTTCCTCTTTTCTGCAGTCCAGGGTCAAACATACACCAGCTGATGCTTTGGGTGGCCTTGGAGACGCACCGGCTTCCAAATGCACGCCCTGTCATAAATACCAGCTCTGTGGAGCTCACAGGGGACACCTGCAGCTGTTTCTGTGACACAGGGATGTTGAGTGAATTTGGGAGTGTTTTTTTAAGACTGCGTCTGTGTTTTGCACTCATCCTGTTTTTTAGTGAGCTTTGACCTTTAACCCCTCCCAAAGTTTGCTTTCTCGCCTGTCTGCTGCACACAGAAGTGATCTGGAAGACTTCTCCCCACATGCAATGCTGTTTCTCTCACTTGCATCTTTCTATGTGATGTGTAGCCTCCTTCCTTTTCTGTCATTGTTTCAGTCTTTCTGACTCCTCTAAGTGGATGACTTGTGCCAAAATGCAACATTGTCATTTGGTGGAGGCTAAAATGCAAAGACCACTATGGACAACAACACAATAACAAAGTCAAAGCGAGCAGCTGACTTCAAGTGTGGGCTTGTCCACTCCTCTCGTGCAGCTTTTAGCAGCTTTAAATGTATTAAACTTTAACTTGACACACATTAAAGTTGTTAAGACATCTATAAAAGGTCCCTACCTGACGCCCTGGCTGTGTCTCTGTTGTTATCTCAAGCTCGTCTTCGTCGGTCCATTCACTTTCTTCTCTTCAGACTTTCTCCCTGCCTTGACTTTTCCTTTGCTCCAAAACACCCGTGTCTACGCACGCACTCGGCTTGTTTTGGGTAAAGCAGTACTTAAGCCCCGCCCATGTCCGCAAAGAAGACCAATAGGAGACGCGTGTGCAGCATCAGAACGCCCAACGTGAAATCTGATTGGTCCAAACGTATGAACGAGCTAGTGCTTATAGTAAAATGTACTTACAATAAAACAGTGAGCTGCTGTGGGTTATTAATGCTTATTAACGGTAAAGAATTATCTTATCTGTCTCTGTGGTGTGTTGTGCATCTTACAGCTGCATTTCATATTATAATAGAGAGCTTCCTGCTGCGACCACCAACATTAAGTATCCATGTATAAAATACACCTGTATCAATAATGCTCCTTCTCTCATACTGCAAGTGAAAACAAACCGGATGGCCACCTGCTGCTTGCTGAGTTCTAATGTCCTGTTTCCACGAATGCAGCAGTGCCGAGCTGCTCCACCTGCCCTGCTGCTTCACATATGACACACGAGTGTTGCCTGTTCAGTTTGAGCATGGCCTAATTTTTCAGGAGATGTTTTTAGATGTTCAGACATGTCCTACAGAACACAAACTTTGACCTGTTTTACCCACCGTTATTTGATCCTCACTTAACTTCATTAGAGGCATGTGCTGCTGTTATGTAATGACTGAGTACCAAAGTTTACTATAGGCGGCCTACTTGTTGAGCCTAAGCCAGCCAGTGTTTGCAATTGCCCACAGGATTATCATACTATTTATACTAATATTATCTTGCAAGATACTTTGCTAAGTCGATCTTTGGGAAACAACAGATTTCTTTCCGCCCTTTAATAGGGAGCTTGAGCACCATTTTAATGTGCATGTTATTAGATACTTGTAGTATTTAGAAATGATTTGACACTAAGACTTCATTTTCTTAATAAAAGACACTCATTGCTCAATGTGAGGCTAGTTCTGAAATGCAAGAGATAAGGTTTTACTCACCCAGCAGGAAATATTATAATCAGCAGACACTTCTATTGATAGTTGGAAGGTCAAACTTGTGCAATGTTGCTTTGTGCAAATAAAAACAAATCAATCAAAAAGTTGGTTTTAATTTGAAGTATGCAGTGGTGAAAGAGATACTCTTAGGTCTTGTAATAGTAGAAGTTTATCATTACTTACTCAGTCCAAAAATAATCATCTATTCAAAGTCCTGACACCCTCAATAACTCACCTTACCTAAGTCAAAGTACACCCAAACTATCAGTTACTTAAACTAATAAAGCAGAGTCACGTGTTACCTGTGATATAATTAACCTCTTTGAATTATATCAGTGTGTCATATAGATTACTACTGAGATATTATTCTGATGTCCTGCCACCCATTCATGCCCTCTCAGTCTTATCCTTTCCAGGTCAAAGCCATTTCTGAGAACCTTACACGGAGGTAGGAAACAATTTAATTCTGCTCATGTGCTGTAATGCAGAAAGATCAAATATTTCAGTATCTCTCAATCAATAAATCAATCAAGCTTTATTTAGATAGCAACTTTCATACAAATCAAATGCAATTCAAAGTGCTTTACAGCGATTAAATGATAATAATACAAAAAAAAAATCTAATATATCATGACTGAACATAAAGCAGAAATGGATTTAGAAGTAGACTTTAAATAAAATGTATATAAATAAACGACAAAGGGAAATAGTTAAGAAATAAGGATGTGAAAGATAAAACATGACTAGTTAAGACAATAGAAGAGGTAAAGATAAAAGTCTGAGATAAATAAAAGCACTAAAATAGCAATAAAGATGGGTCTTTAAGTGACTTTAAAACATCTCAATATTCCTGGCTCTTCTCAGATCCTCCAGCAGGCTGTTCCATCGTATCTGACCGTCTAGGACAACAGCCGGTCAGATCAATCCACATCATTCAGTTATACCTACAGTGTTTTTATTTTTAATTATTTATATAGTTGAAGTAATTGCATATTTACTGATCTTTTCATAGGCCATATTGTAGCTCTCATAGTAGGCTGTTCAATTTTGGGGATGCAAGTAATGCAGCAAAAAGACTACACTTGTAACACACCTGCAGTTTCCGTCTTACCTCCCTGTATATCATAACAAGTAATGCCATCTGTTATTATCTCTCATCTCTCTGAATCAGAATGGACTCTGCTTGTCTGCTAGATGTTTCTAATAATAGGAAGTGCTTTGTGATAAAATGATCAAAAATAATGGCAAGACATTAAAAACAAAAATGGATTTTAAAATAGAGACTAATGCACACCAACAACAACAAAAAATATGTGTAATTAAAATACGTTAATCAGAATCAGAAGAATCAGAATCAGAATCAGCTTTATTGGCCAGGTATGCTTGAAAACACAAGGAATTTGGCTTGGTAAGCTGTGCTCTCTTTGTACAAGAATAAAAATAAAATAAAGAATATAATAATAAAAAAAATAATATCAACTATAAACACAAAAAGAACAACAAGTAGGCATTACTAATTTGCACAGGCTAAAATAATATTATAATAGTGCAGTGGTGAGTAGTGCAGAGGTAGTTTTTTAAAGCATCAAATAAACATTAAGAATATAAATAGTTATAATTAATAAATATAAAAGGGTAAGGATAAGAGTTGACGATAAAATGAAGGCTAAAAATGTCAATAAAATTGAGTAGATAAATAATAATAAAAACAGCTAGTTAGAATTAATGAAATAAAACAACATTAAAATCAATATAAAACATTAAATTAATACAATTGTTAAACCCCACATGAAAGCCAGATTGAATAGATAGATTTTTTAATTTAAGTTTGAAAGTCTCAATATCTCCAGCTCCTCTCAAATGATGAAGTGATGCTGGTTTTGTCACTCAGAAAGATTAAGATAAGTGTACAACAGCGCCACCCGGTGGAATTGCCGGCATCCTACAAGGAAGGGTGAGGACATGTTGAAGGAATCTGATACATCCAAACAATTACTTACCTCTGTCATTTAGGGTGCTCTTTTCTTGGTCATGCCTGTTTGCTCCCTGTGCTGGCTGTGCTCTCATCATCTTCAAGATATACATTCCTTGAAGAAATCCTGCAAGGTTCTCATCTAGTACAAACGTTAGAAGTAACTGGAATTAAATGTTGACGTCTGTAATGCACGATTAAAATCCTTTTGTAGCATTCAGATATGTATATATGAGTTTTGACAGTAATGCTTATAATCCCACCAAGGTGCTGGACTTTTTTTCACCTACCTCTTCCCTCATTTATTTATTCTGACACAGAGAGAAAACTGCAGAAACAAACTAAAAATCCAATCCTGAAGCACATGATGAAAGTCTGGTATGATGTTCGAAACATTTTAAAGAACCGCCCTCGCTGTCACAGTTTAGCTTGATATGGGGCAATCAGCTCTTTCCCCCCGGGTAGAGCAGATGCAACATTTAAGACATGGGCACTCAGAGGACTTAAAACAATCAACGCCCTGTACATGTCCAAATCTAATGTTTTCATGACATTCTGGGAGCTGCAATCTAAATTCAGTATTGATAAAAAAACATCATTTTAAATATCTTCAGTTGAGAAGTTTTGTGAAAGCAAATCAAAGCAACCTTTTTTAAAATATTTTTTTTATTTTATTTGTAACTTTTTTAATGTAACAAGACAAAACAAATACAATCAAACAGGGGCTCAGACATGTGAAATTAAATTAAATAAACAGATATATAAATTAATAGAAAACCCGTGAAGTTAGTTGAGAAATGATTTTAAAGGTGACATATCATGCTTTTTTCATCAATATATATTGGTCTAAGAGGTCCCCAAAACATGTCTTTAAAGTTTATGCTCAAAAAAACACTTTGAAATCAGATTTTGGCATGCCTGAAAAACCCTCTTCTTCAGTCCTCCTCAGAACACTCTGTTTTCTCTCTGACCACGCCCCCTCAGGAAGTGGATGTGGCCTCAGCTCTCCGGCACATTGATCTAATGTTTACATGTTGGCTGAATATACACGCTGCTCACAGACCTGCTACTTCAACCCTCTGAATCTGATCCAGAATCTGATCCTGACGGAGAGGCGCCTGCAGCAGGACCTTTCTGAACCATTTGTCACAGATTTAGTGTTTCTTGTTGTTTTATTTGTCAGTATGTCGACGTGTATCTTGGTACACAGCTACGAACATGTAGCTATGTGGCTATGCTAACTAGCGCTAGCACTTATCCATGATTAATAAAAATCATCCACTAGATCTTGAAATCTGCAGACGTGGGGAGTAAAAGCGACCTCTGCCAGAAAAGCAGCGGGACCTTTCTGAAGGATTGGTCACAGATTTAGTGTTTCTTGTTGTTTTATTTGTCAGTATGTCGACGTGTGTCTTGGTACACAGCTACAGTTACGACATGTAGCTATGTGGCTATGCTAATTAGCGCTAGCACTTATCCATGATTAATAAAAATCATCCACTAGATCTTCAAATCTGCAGACGTGGGGAGTAAAAGCGACCTCTGCCAGAAAGGCAGCGGGACCTTTCTGAAGGATTGGTCACAGATTCTGTGTTACTTGTTGTTTTATTTGTCAGTATGTCGACGTGTCTTAGTACACAGCTACAGCTACAGCTATGACATGTAGCTATGTGGCTATGCTAACTAGTGCTAGCACTTTTCCATGAAAAATAAAAATCATCCACTAGATCTTCAAATCTGCAGACGTGGGGAGTAAAACTGACCTTTGTGTTTATTAAGACAGCCGACAACTAGCATGCCTCCCTCCTAAGCTCCTTGTTAGCACACATTTGTGCAGGTAATGAAAAACGGAGGGGGGATTCAGTATTATTTTATACTGTCTATGGGCTGAACAAGCTCCGAGCTCTGACTCCGTGACAGACCAGATATTGTTGTTACGTAACAAAAACACGGAAGTCTGAAACGGCTCGTTTCACACACATTTACAGAAAGGTGTAGAAATCAAAACAGGGGCAGAATGGATTTTTTTTCATTCCCGGGGGTTTGTAGACATGCCAGGGAAACATATTTCAGGTAGAGAACCATTAAAAAGTCAATTTTGCATGATATGTCACCTTTAAATGACAAAATAAATGAAGAGAAGTAATACAATAAATAGAAATACATATATATACATACAAACACACACATGCACACACATGCATACGTATGCATACACATACCTGTACATACACATAAATAAAAAACATAAAAAGACCACACAAAGCTGCCAATTAAAATGCGTACTCTGGAGTGCTATGTGTCCAGTCTGCATATATAAAGAAATACTCCACTTCCATCACACGTCAGCCTCATCCAAACAGGCAAGGAACGGGCTCCAGATAGCTGAGAGTGTCTTCACAGAGCTAGATTGCAGAAACCTTAAATCAAAGCAATCTTAACAAGCCTCCCCCGACTTCTCTTGGAAAAAATGATGACAAAGAATAGGTTAAGGAAAGGTCTTATCTCAGAATTCTACAGGATGTTGGTATGTAATGCATCAGATACATCACATAAAAGATGAATGTCATGGAATGAAGACTTGTCACTTAACATCTCAGAGCAGGACTGGAGAAGTGCTTGTTCTAAAGTTTACACAATGTCTATAAATAGTCGACTTAGAATATTACAATTCAAATGGCTAATGCGTATATACATAACACCTGTAAAATTAAACAAGTACAATAAGAACATTCCAGGCACATGTATAAGATGTATTGAATCTAAAAGAACATTAGTACACTGGAATGGGAATGCAGGAAAATAAAAATATTTTGGGAAGAGGTTAAAAATATAATTGAGAAGATCATTTCCAAACAGATCATACTAGACCCCAAATTGTTTCGGTTAGCAATATATCCAGAAAGACATTTTTACACTAAAAATGAATGCAAATTTCTGCTGTCTGCAGAAGAAATGTTTTGCACAAAACTGGACAGATAAGATAAGATAAGATTCTCCTTTATTAGTCCCACAATGGGGAAATTCATGGAGTTATAGCAGCAAACAAAAAGGTGTACAGCACAAAAATTTCAACAAGAATATATATATATTAAAAAAAATGTCCATCAGAGACGACAGCTTGGCCATAATTCTCCTGTCAGCCACCACCTCCACAGGATCCAGGACCATAGACTGTAAATAAAAATGGACAGCGTTGCTCCGCCTCTTCCTGTAGTGCAGTTCTGAAGCCAAAAAAATCCCACTCCTGGGCGCCGCCATTGTGCAGCCAGAGCCTGCGAAGCCATTGTAATAAGCTCCGCCCTACAGCGTAGTGTCACAAGACGCTGTGTGTCCTTTGAAGTTTCCCTCTACGGCGGCTGTGAGTCAAAGGAAACCCGGAAGTAAAACCCCTTTTTTTAAACTCTAATTACTAACGAAAAAGAAACTTTTCAGGAAAAAGAGGCCTTGAACACAAAACAGTCGAATACTAACTACATATCACCACAGCATACGGATGTAAGAAACATTCGTACGACGTGTATTTATTTTTTAAAGTTTCACTACTGAATGGGATGTTTTGACCTATACTGCAGCCAGCCACCAGGGGGTAGACACTCTGGTGAAAGCACCTACAGCCGAATTAGATGCACCCCTGTCCTGGACTGAGCTGGGCTTCTTCGCCTGTTAGTTCAGTCTTGCTCTCGTGTATCCTGTCCGCCCACAGCAGGTGAAATCCTTCCAATGTGGCGTTCGTGTCCGGTGTTAGCTCTGTTAGCATGATGCTACTCTGCCAGTATTCCCTCTGGTGCTGGGTTTAGCTTGTCCACCTTGTCGAAGATAGATCTTACATTCCCCATAACGGTGGGTGGAAGGACAGGTCGATGTCGTCTTTTTTAGCTTGCACCTCATTACCAGCATGTCATCCTTGCCTCCTTCTCCTCAGCTCGCAGGGAACATCGGGCCTAGCATCGTTTAGCACCCAGTACTACCCATTGGTTAAATCAGATGTTGTCAACCCTCCCATTAGAAAAAATAACATACATCCAGAGAGCCAAAGAACATGTTTTTGAAAAAATGTGGCAACCCTTCATTGATTATGTCAAAAAACATGCCAACTGACCTTGATTTTATTTCTTTCAAATTGAATAGCCTTGTCTGATTTAGAGAAGCTTTGTCCGTTCTATTTTATTTTATTTTTAAAAATTATTATTTTTTTTTTCTTTCTTTTTTGTTTAGTTGTTATTGTCTTGTTTGTCAATTTGTTAAACCTTGAGATACAGCCATACAGTTGTGAAAGTGGAAAGTGATTAAAGATAAAGCTGTATATTTGTGGTTATAAACTTCAATAAAAACACTATGGCAAAAAAAACAAAAAAAAAAACAAACATATGATATTATTGTGAAGATTTAATGTATTGTTCATTTTTATTTTCATTCATGTGAGCATATTCATGTCAGCTACAACAAATAAAAACACGTTCTGTTTTTTTAAATATCTTTTTTTCTTTTTTTTATTGAGAATTAGAACATATGAAGAATTGAATTCAAATTTTGGGCCAATTTAGAGTCTTCAATTTACCTGACCTGCATGTTTTTGGAAAGTGGGAGGAAACCGGAAGTACCCGGAGGAAACCCATGCAGTCACAGGGAGAACATACAAACTCCTCACAGCAAAAGAAGCAGCTTTTAGAGCAGCCTGGGGTCTGCTTTAAAAGCTGCTGCTTCTAGATGTGAGGCATCAGTGCTAACCACTGACCACCGCTGTGCTGCCCTACTTACCTAACTCACCCGCTCTCCTGCTGCTCCTCTTCTAGTTCTTCATCTTTGACAGGATCTTCTCTAGGTAAGGCCGATCTTTTCGGATCACGACTCTGTCCCAGTGCTTCCTGAAGCTTTTATGAGCCGCCACATCCTGGAGGATGGCGAGTCCATGTTTCCTGCAGAAGGATGAGATGTTATTTAACACTTTGGTCAACAACACAAAAGTAAACAAAGAAACTGGACATTGTTACAGAAATCACAAACAACAAGACATCAGGTGACACAGATTTGAACTTTCTGAACCAAATGCATGGTTTGAGTACTTACCTAACTTCCGCAGCTGAGTCCAGAGCCATCTTGTTGACAGCAGCCAGAAAGTTCTCAGTGAACGCCTTTCCAGCCGACAAGATTCCAGTCATCTTGAGTTTATCAGCCAGCACATGTAGCTGACATGCAGAAGCTTCTCTCACCGCAGAATTCAGATGGCTAAAAGAGACAAAGTAAAAAAAAATTCAGTCATTTTGTACTGTGACATTTCATTTCAAATGTTGCCACTCCTGCACTTATTGATGTTATTGTCACTGAAGACATACCTTAGTCCTGTTTGCACCAGAACCTTTATTACTCGTCCTGGGCTGCTGTTCTGCACTAGTACCTCCAGGGCCCCCAAGACCTGCTTCCGGAGAAAGGCATTGGCATTTGCTTGGACAATCTTCTGCAGTAGAGCTCGGACCATGTCCTCCACCTGACTTTCCAAATTTTCTTTGAAGTAGACTAAAAGATACACCAAGGTGTCTATCGCTGCAGAGGCCACAGCAGAGCGCGGATTTTTAATCTGGAGAGTAAGAACAAAGGGAAACTGTCAGCAGTCATGCTTCTATCACAGATGCAATCAAATATTTGAATGCACACACTCAATAGATGTACATGGATACAAAGAGAGAAACAACTTCCATACCTCCTCTGTCACGTTGAGACACACGTCAATACGCCTGGAATTCAGCTCCTCTAGATTGTGCTGTGCCAGAGCCTTGATCATCTTAAGTCCTGATACCTTCTTTTCCCTGTGTTAGAGATACAAATGTTATTGAACGGCACTGAATATTATCTAGGATCAAAACTAATGCCATGGGTACACCATTGGCAGATTGCTAATGGTAGTGCTAATCTTTCAACTAATAAGTTACCAAGAACTGTTCATGTCAAGTTCTCTAAAATAGATGTTTGTAGTGATGAACTGATGAAAAGTTAAATTTAGCAAATATTTGATCTGCTGATATTTATCTAGCTTAAATGTTGATGAAGTCATACTGCAGATTGAAAATTAGTATAGATACTTACCAGTCTGAATCGCTGATCAGTTCGAAGCTGAGGGAAACACTTTTCCCTGGTTCTTTGATTGGATCCAGCTCTGCAATGCTACTGCAAACATTCTGAACATCATATGTCTCCTCAGTCTCCTCAGGTTCTGGTGCAGTGGTTGGGATAAAACCCTGCCTTCGACCCCCGTTCCTTTTTGCAGGAGCAGGCTTTGCTGGAGGAGTTGGCCTTACATCTTCCTGAACAGCATATGTCTCCTCAAACTCCTCAGGTTCTGGTGCAGGGGTTGGGATAAAACCCTGCCTTCGAACCCCGTTCCTTTTTGCAGGAACAGGCTTTGCTGGAGGAGTTGGCCTTACATCTTCCTGAACAGCATATGTCTCCTCAAATTCCTCAGGTTCTGGTGCAGGGGTTGGGATAAAACCCTGCCTTCGAGCCCCGTTCCTTTTTGCAGGAGCAGGCTTTGCTGGAGGAGTTGGCCTTACATCTTCCTGAACAGCATATGTCTCCTCAAACTCCTCAGGTTCTGGTGCAGGGGTTGGGATAAAACCCTGCCTTCGACCCCCGTTCCTTTTTGCAGGAACAGGCTTTGCTGGAGGAGTTGGCCTTACATCTTCCTGAACAGCATATGTCTCCTCAAACTCCTCAGGTTCTGGTGCAGGGGTTGGGATAAAACCCTGCCTTAGACCCCCGTTCCTTTTTGCAGGAGCAGGCTTTGCTGGAGGAGTTGGCCTTACATCTTCCTGAACAGCATATGTCTCCTCAAACTCCTCAGGTTCTGGTGCAGGGGTTGGGATAAAACCCTGTCTTCGACCCCCGTTTCTTTTTGCAGGAGCAGGCTTTGCTGGAGGAGTTGGCCTTACATCTTCCTGAACAGCATATGTCTCCTCAAACTCCTCAGGTTCTGGTGCAGGGGTTGGGATAAAACCCTGTCTTTGACCCCCGTTCCTTTTTGCAGGAGCAGGCTTTGCTGGAGGAGTTGGCCTTAGATATTCCTTCACAGCATATGTCTCCTCAGGTCCTAGTGCAGGGGTTGGGATAAAACCTCGCCTTCGACCCCAGTTCTTTCTTGCAGGAGCAGGTGTTGCTGGAGGAGTTGGGGTGAAATTCTTTGTTTCACTCAATGCATCATTTGTGGAAGCACGCTTTGATGGAGGGGTTGGGGGGAAATCATCTGTTTGTGTCCATGCATCCCTTGTGGTCATCTTCTTGGCTGGGACTGGTGTCTGAACTGGAACTTGATTCAAAGGTGGCAGTTTTTTTCTCCTCTGACCCATTGGAGGTTTACGTTGATGGGTGAAAAAATTTTGTCTAAAGTTTTCCCACCCATTACGGATTTCTTCAAGCTGATCCTTAGTCGTCTGTAGTGGGTATCCACCAATGTCTTTTTTGTCTGTTCAAAACAGAATCAGCAAAATTTTGTTAGTACCATTTCTACATATTTGCTTATTTCAACATTAACATTTCTACTCATTGACTTATGATACAGCTCCAACTATTAACATATCCGTCTTCTGGATACAAGATAATTTATCACTTATAAGAGAAGACCCCTCCGCTTTACGTCAGGGTCCTGCTCACCCTGTTGGGATTCTAAATGTATAACCACCAGCACATTATACATTACATATCAAATGGTAAATGGACAACATTTTTTGTGTGCTCATCTAATTTTTTTCGAACACTCCAACATTCAACATCCACAAATTCACGACACATTCATTCACAGATAGATGTAAAGATAAGTTTGTCTACGAATACTTACCAGATCCCCTGATGGTCCTACTCATCACCGGGATGCCTAACACCCTTCTCCTTGGTTGGGGTATGTTAGATACTGGACTTCTGACACACCGCTCAGATGTGCCAAAAACTTGGTTGTAGGACCAGTCTCTGATGTTGTCTTTTTCAATTATTTCTGGACTTCTCTGTAATGTATTCCCTTGTGTTGTCCTGCTGTTGTCTACTGATGGGCCCTGATAGTTCTGCAGTCCCAACCGATCCAAAACAGCCCTCTGGACTGCTTGGAGTCTCATGCACACAATCTCTGATTGATGGAGCGGAGCTTCTCTCTGTGTTGTCTGGGGGTCCACCATCCCGTCCCTACTCCTGAACACACCAGGACGTTCTTGTCTCTGGTGTCTCTCTGCAATCTGTGACAAAAGATAAGTGATGGAACAGTGGTTAGTAAAGCTGAAATAACATTGCACTACTGCTTTTAGTTCACTAGCTGACCTAAAGGCTGATTTATACTTCTGCGTCGCCCTACGCAGCAGGGGCTGACGCGGACATGAGCCCCTCATACTTCTGCGTCGGTGTGTCTGTGTCGCGCAGCAATTCTCCGCCGAAACGCCTGAGGGCAGTGCGGTCTCTCTGATAGCCGGTCGCCTGCTTCCGGTCCCGCTACGATCTCTGTTTACTTTTCCACATCGATTCAGAGCGTGTTATGTTAATCTACAGCTGATACATGTTGCTGTTTATCATACAGACATGATTACATGAAGAATAGAGAGGAGGAGATGAAATACACGGCCGATGTGTGGCCGATGTCCGGGACCCCGGAAGTGCTGTGAATGCGGGAAAGACAAAGCCGTCGAGCGGACCAATCACAGAGCTTGCGGTCCGCGTCGGCTCTACGCGTAGTTACATTTTGGAGGAGGTGCACGTCAGCTACGTGCGTAGGCCTCTGCGTAGGTACGGGAGCTACGCGGACCTACGGCGTAGGTTACGCCGTCGATTCGACGCAGAAGTATAAATCAGCTTTAAGTGCTACCTTTCAGCATGGTCAGGCTGCTTACATATGGAGCAAAACACTGGACTGCATGCTCATTTCCATGAATATGAGATGTAACTGAACCTCAGACAAAAAAAATGTACTTTAGCTTTCCCCACTGTAAAAAAAAAAGCATTTCTATTTGTGTAGTATGTTTAAATTATATTAACATTGTGTCTTGCTCTGTTTTACTGCATTTAAGATGATCTAGTTTTAAATCAGATCTCATCAATACCAACACTCCACAACAGTTACTCCACGGTGATTTAAGGCTGTTCATGCATATTGAAAATGACCTATTTTCTGTAGTTATTCCTCTGTATATGATCTAAATTTACAGTAATCCAAACATCCAAACAATGAGAACTATATTTTAAACTATCTTGTAATATATCTCTTTAGCTCACTAATGCACGTACATTGTAGACCTATTATTATTATTAATATTATTTTAAACCATGTAGAACCTATTAATCAGTTTAAGAGTTGGGATTCTTGAGCCCCAGACTGCAAATATCAAAACTTCCATTGTATATTTGTAATAATATCAAAATTAAACCAGTTTAAACAATTTAAAAGTAGTTTTCTGGAAAATGAACAGAGTTTTCAGAGCTATCAGATGTTTTGTTCAGACGTAAGTACATCAATACTTACGTTATCTTCGTTGTTTAGCATCGCCGTCCTGTTTCTGTTCCAGCTTGACATGTTTGATTTTGTGATCGCTGATTGTAGTAAAGCTGAATTTCACAGATGAACTTAAAACAGTGTGAACAGTGTTTCTGAATCTGACCTGTGAGTCCTATTTCATACAGTCTATGGGTGAGTCTGATTCCATTTATACTATACTGTGTTTGTCTATGACATCATAGAGCGTCCCAACACTTTATGATGTCATAGACAATCAAAGGCACAGAATCAGAACATGAAATTGAATAAAAGAAAATGTCTGCCCAGATTGCTGCTGTGTGTCACTGATACATGCAGCTCTTATGACAGTCTAAAGCAGGCATGTCCAAAGTACGGCCAGGGGGCCAATCGCGGCCCAAGGTCCATTTAATTATGGCCCCAAACTTCCATCTTAAAATGTGTTATAAACGGTGAAGACCACAAGGGGGCACTATATGCAGATGACGTTTTAGTCTATCTATGCCATCCTTCTAGTTCATTTCCTAAACTAATGAACCATATAGAGATATTAAGCAGACATGCAGTCAATATACAAAACCCACAAATTATACCGTTAAATTACTCACCCCCAAACCACCTTACAGAGAAACAAATTTGTTATCTCTTTTTATTTCAAGCTCTGCCTGTAGAAGCTCCTGTGAAACATTTTTCTGAACTAAACAAGCTAATTTCCAGATTTATTTGGCAAGAGAAAAACACAGGGTAAAATTCAAAACCCTATAATGTCAAAAGAAAGAAGGGGGAATGGCGCTTCCACATTTTAAAGGTGACATATCATGCAAAATTGACTTTTTAATGGTTCTCTACCTGAAATATGTGTCCCTGGCATGTCTACAAACCCCCCGAGAATGAAAAAAATCCATGCTGCCCCTGTTTTGATTTCTACACCTTTCTGTAAATGTGTGTGAAACGAGCCGTTTCAGACTTCCGTGTTTTTGTTACGTGACAACAATATCCGGTCTGTCACGGAGTCAGAGCTTGGAGCTTGTTCAGCCTATAGACTGTATAAAATAATACTGAATCCCCCCTCCGTTTTTCATTGCCTGCACACATGTGTGCCAACAAGGAGCTTAGGAGGGAGGCATGCTAGTTGTAGGCTGTCTTAATAAACACAAAGGTCAGTTTTACTCCCCACGTCTGCAGATTTGAAGATCTAGTGGATGATTTTTATTTATCATGGATAAGTGCTAGCGCTAGTTAGCATAGCTACATGTCGTAGCTGTGTACCAAGACACACGTCGACATACTGACAAATAAAACAACAAGAAACACAGAATCTGTGACAAATCCTTCAGAAAAGGTCCCGCTGCCTTTCTGGCAGAGGTTGGTTTTACTCCCCACGGCTGCAGATTTGAAGATCTAGTGGATGATTTTTATTTGTCATGGATAAGTGCTAGCGCTAATTAGCATAGCCACATAGCTACATGTTCATAGCTGTAGCTGTAGCTGTGTACCAAGACACACGTCGACATACTGACAAATAAAACAACAAGAAACACTAAATCTGTGACAAATCCTTCAGAAAGGTCCTGCTGCCTTTCTGGTAGAGGTCAGTTTTACTCCCCACGTCTGCAGATTTGAAGATCGAGTGGATGATTTTTATTTTTCATGGAAAAGTGCTAGCGCTAATTAGCATAGCCACATAGCTACATGTTCGTAGCTGTGTACCAAGACACACGTCTACACCTGGACGAAAACCTGGAATACAATTAAAGACGAAATTAAATACTGAACATAATATGTATCGACTGAGTTAGGATTTTATTCACTAATGTTAAAGGTTTGTCACTACTGTTGATTATTAAAGAGACATATCTGATATCAACTTGATGTCATTCAAAATCCAATTTACTCCTCATGTTTGACATACAGATAATGCAGACAGTGTATACAGACCTCTGTAGCTTGATATATCTAAAGCACAGCACTGTTAGAGTGATTGTGAGTTACCTGTATTCCTGCCACTCCAATTAATAACCATAATGAATGAAAGGGAAGCAATGTTAGTCCTTCACGAAATACTTTAATGCTCAGCCATAACAAAGATCAAGTGTCAGAGGCTCCTCTGCTAAAGGCCTTTACTAACTTCCATCAACGTTGTTTGCTAAATTTTAATTCGGCAACAAACTATCATAAGTGTAGCATCTGTAATATTAATGAAGTCCAGCTTAGTCTTGGAAAACAGTGTAAATGTTGCATTTCAAGGCTTGGCCAGCAGATGGCAGTGCGTGACTATAGCTGCAGAGCACATCTGGAGGTAGTGTAAGAAATGTTTGGCTCAGTGTGAACAGGCCACAGCAAACAGGTGAATGAATACAGACCATAAAGTCCTTTGATTCAGTTTGAAATATTGTTTGTAACCACATTTCACCTTCATTACAGCCTCACAGCAGGAAACAACTTTTAAAAACACACTTTTTTAAACATGCTTTTACTTCTTAACTTATCACTGACTTTTTTAATTTCTGCATGGTTTTATCACAACGTTTTGCACTCTGTGAAGCACCTTATAAACCTGTTTTTAAAAGGTGCAATATAAATAAATGTATTCTTATTCTAATTCTTATTTATTATTAACCTTTTCCAAACCTAAGACCATTTAAACCATAAAAACAAAAACAATGATGAGATCTCTGGACTGTATGAGTTTTGCATTAGCTGAGTGCAAAAGATGCAACAGGGTCTAGATATAAAGGGTGCATTAGGGGCAGTGATTTCAAGAGTGTGTATCTCAGTAGAATCCATGTAGATTACCATTTTAGATAAAGGACAATAGCTTCAGAAAGATGTTATCAAGATGTTCTAACTATTTAAAGCACTGATGGACTTTAGATATAAAAACAACATTTCTGTTGATAACCTTTTTAAGGATATTTTAAACTTGATTTGAAAACTACTTTAAAGACCAGAACAGTCAAACTTGAAGCTGAATGAGTGCACTTCCATAAAAGGTTTATGGCTTTCAACTCAGACACCATCCCCACCGAGGTCTTCTTACAATGTAAATCTCTGTAGCCTAAATTCTTGACCCACTTTCTCCCTTTCCTAGGAAGCAAGGGGTCAGAGGTCAACGCTCCACTAGCTCTTTTGATCTGTGAGACATTCAGGCTGTTTTCGAGCCGCCTGCTAAACTAGCAGTACGTACTGATTTGGCCAAAATTCAGTATGTACTGTAGTATGTAAACAAGAGCAAAATCTGCAGTTTGCAAAACTACCCGCATGTCTTACTGATTCTGGAAAATGTAATGCATCAGACCAGTCTCCCTCATGTACTGTTTCCCACAATGCACAGCGCTAATGTTCCACTTCTTCTTTTTTCTTCTTCTTTGACGGGGGCACTCAGTTTTAGATGCTGTGAAAATTATTAAATTCCATATAAACCACTTCTTAACTTTTTAAATCACAAGTGATGCTTAAGAAGCATTTTGGCGATCAGCTTGGTCGTTGTTTACTTCCACTTACAGAAACCAGATACCAGCGATGCCTGACCCAGCATACTGCAGAACAGATCCAACAGACATACTACATACATACTATCTTCAAACGCAGTGTGCAGTATGTCCTGCATACTACATACTACATTTGTAGATAGTATGTGGCAGGCGGTTTCGAAAACAGCCTCAGTGTCCTCTATAAAGACAAGTGTGGACATGTGTGGCCATGATTAACACCTTGAGCTGCAGCAGAAGGACAAATCCTCCCTCACTAACCGACACACTGACCCACTGTAACCCGACTGATGACACAGCGCTTTATTTCTGCTTGAACTATAATTGATACAATTGTACACCAAAGAGAAAGATCAATTACTCCTCTTGTGCAATAAATAAAATCTGCTGTGCTGAGTGGGATTTATTAATATCATTTGCCCTGGAGTGGCTTTACCAGTCAATAATTTGCCTGTAAACTAGTCCGACCACACACACACACACACACACACACACACACTTTTGGACGTCACTGTCCATTGTTGTGTAAGGTTGCTGACGCATGGTTGAGGGTAAAGTCCACTCTTAACTAATGTAGGGCGTTTGGTAGCACTCAGGGTTAGTAAATGTTTACCATCGATCTTCATTTTTTTCATGTTTTAGTTTACTTTTTGATTTAAAGTTTTTGTTTGCTTATTTGCTTTGAAGATTTTGGGATATATCTGGCGATGTCAAAAGGAGATTATGTAAAAGTGTTTTGCACAATTCAAGCTTAAAACTGCTGTGAGGAGTTTCTTTAGCTGGTTTTGAAATGGACTGAAATAAAACCTGTTACTTTTTAACAGGCTATAAAATGAAATAAGACTTTAATCAATAAGATATAATATTTTTGTTTTGTTATTTTAATGCCTGAAACTGCCACTGCATCAGGGTAGGTGACACTTTAAGTAATGAACACATGCTGCAGAAACAGTCTTAGTGAGTGTTAGATAATATTTCAGTAAATGGGGGCGCCAAAGTCAACACAAACCAAAAGTTCCTTATAGGAGCTTTAAAGACAATGAAAATAAAGTCATTTCAAGTTCATGTACTCCATTCATCAATAGAGGTGTGAAAAAAAATATTGATACAGCAATATATCGCGACACTTTGACCTCTGATATAATATTGATATTTCAACTCTTAATATGGATATTTTTGTAGTAGTAAAAATTCACATTTTAGCCGAGTTGGAATTAAAATAAAAGTTCAGTATTTCAAAAACAATAAAGTTGAAAAGTTGTTTTCAATCAAATAGTTTTGACTTAATTTGTCATTTCAATTTTGAGTAATATTGTGTGAGTTACCAATACATCATCCCTATTTTTTCTTAGTTTACTGTGTAGAATATTGCAATATATCCCAATATTGTGATATTGTGATGCTATCGTATTGTGAGGTTCTTAGCAATACTCACCCCTATTCATCAATAATGAAAATAAGATCATAAGATGTAATAAAGTTAAACTTTTATTGCAAACCAAACATGGTCACATAAATCTTAAACAATTTTACAATTTACAGTACATTTAACATGAATTGTTACATTTACATATTTAAGCATACCTTTAGTCATTTTTTTGATCAATATACATTAAAACTAGTACACATGACTCCAAATATACAAACAAACTTAAATACCGTCAAACTGCATTACAGCAATATTAAAATGGAATGTTCAGTTTCTAGATGTCGTCGACTCGGATCGAGGCCGTCCGGTACGTTATTGTGAGGCGAATGGAAGACTATGAGGGGAACACGTTGGCAAGCAGAACTACACACACACACACTTCTCTCTTTCTAGCAGCAGTGCTCTCACGTTCTCTCTCTCTCTACCAGCATTACCGTTATTATTTCATGTGCAAAATGAAGATATGAAGCATCCTTTGAGTTCTTACATGTCATGTGTTAAAGACGGAACAATAGAGTGCTACATTGTTCCTTCTCTGGTGACTCCAGAACATTTTTAAACAACTGACATTGACGCGAAGGAACCCAAAAGATGTGAGCTCTGATGGAGAGAAAAAATAAAGGCACATTTGAGAGAAAAATAAAACATTCCCCTCTGTAACATTCAGCTTCGAATGACTCCCTTTCCAGACAGTAAATGAAAAAGAAACTAAAGCACCAACATGTCGTCTCCAATCTGCTCGCTCAAAACTCAAAAGCTCCGTCTCCGGGGGCGGTTTGACAGGATCTCAAAAGTTAGAAGATGTTTTGCTACATGGATGAAGATGGAAATCCTCCTCAGGGCTGATTCTGCATGGTCCAGCCTCCTTCTTGAGAAAAAAAAGTTGCCTGGTGTGCTTGTTGGTTGTGGCTGCTTGTTGGCGGCCTATGCTGTATGCTTCCACTCAGCGATCTGAAGGCTGCAGAGCTTTTGTTGTGAAGTCGATCGTTGAAGGATTTGTGCGTTGGAACATCAGGGCAAGATCAGGGACTACAACCCCGGTGAGCTCTTTTATTTTGGCGGGAATCCTCTTGTGGGAAGTTTTCTAAATGCATACAGGAGTTGGAGAGATAACGAAAGTTCGCATGTACAGATTATTTTGCGTTGTTGCAAAAGGGTTGTTTGATCGATCCTTCTTCCTGATTGGAAGTGTAAAGAGGGGTCAAGATGCAAGTCAATGGATGGACCCCTATTCATGTCCTTTGAGTCTGCATTGGGGCCCAAGTGAGTGCGTGTGTTAAATCCTATAGGTAGGAATCCATAGAGGGGGCGTAGGAGAAGCCCACGAAGGCCTCAGCTGCCTCTTTGATGCTGGCCGTGACTAGCGCGCTGTCCGGGGAGCAGCCGATGGAGCTTGGCACCGGCTCGTCTGTGAACTCTGGATCAAAGTGCCGCAGGTCGTTGGGTCCCGTCTGAAGAGAGGGGGTAAGGGAAGAGGAAAGGAGAGGGGAGACAAGCGGGGATTAGTCAGGCTGGAATAATCAAAATACCTTGCCATAATTGGAGATGTTATAATTCTGAGCCAGGATGTTCTGTTCTCTTGATCCAGTTATGTAAAGTAAGATATTTGGCTTTGTGGACTTTGGCTACTTTACTGTCATACTCTCATTAGGTTTTATAAGAGTGTTATGAAAGGAACTTACCACGTTGGGGTTGAAGGGAGGGGTGATCTTCTTGGCGTTGAGGTCGTCCCAGTTTATCGGGGAGAAGAATATGTGGTTCTTGATTTCAATCTGTAAAGAGACACAACCTGTTAGTAACATGATCCTCTGGAACACATGTGGCATGTTAGACGTTTGATCACATGATTAAACACTTACAAAGTCCTCTGTGCAGCCCAGCCTCTTGGTGCGGTCTTTCTGCAGCAGACCCTCCAGCAGGTGTCGGGCCGCGTTGGAAATGTTTGGCTTCAGCTGCAGCGGCTTGTTCAGGATGTTGTCGTACATCTCGGCCGTGTTGCGGCTGTAGAACGGAGGCTGTGGAGGGACAAAAAGGAGAGAGCGATTAGGATCTGGACAGAAACAGAAGCACATGACGAACAAGATTATATCAGTTTAAGTCATGCATGAATCACGATGAAACACGAGGAATGCAAATGAGATAACGTTATCTTTGATTTGTCCTGCAGACAGTAAAGCTTTAGAAGTTTGGTATGCATTTGAAGTGCGTGTTGAATATATGCACAGCAAAGTTACTTCACTGTAAACTTTAATAAAAATGAATTAAACTCACCAGGCCGTACAGCATCTCGTAAAGAACAGCTCCTAAACACCACCAGTCTACTGTTCTGTCGTATGGCTGCTTGTGTAAAACTTCAGGAGCTAAATACTGCAAAGAAAACACAAAAACAAAGTCAGATGTTGAATAAGATTACTAAATATTACAGAGAACTGCAAAAAAACTGAGCTCTGTGTCCCTGTTCCTTTTTGTTCTTACCTCTGGCGTACCGCAGAAAGTCGACGTGGTCCCGTTTGGTTCGATGTTCTCCTTGCACAGGCCGAAATCTGTGAGGATGATGTGTCCCTGTGAGTCCAGCAGGATGTTCTCTGGCTTCAGGTCTCTGTACACAATATTGAGGGAGTGGAGGTACCCGAGCGCGCTGGCGATCTCGGCTGCGTAGAACCTGGCCCGAGGCTCGAGGAAGCAGCGCTCTCTCTGTAGGTGGTAGAACAACTGCAAGGAGAAGAGGAAGAAAGGAGGACAAGGGTTATTACAACAGAAACAAAAACCTCAAATGTTCTTTTCATGTTCAAGATTATCTACAGGAGCGGAGAGAGAGGAAATGAGAAGAAGAGGAACAATAAAAAGACAGATATAGAGACAGAGAGGAAATGAGGAGGGAGGAAGAGAAGAGCTTAACAAGTCTGACACAGAGAGAGAGATGAAATGAGGGCCAAAGGTGGAGGGAGAGAGAGAAGAAAAGAGAAAGGGAAGAAGGAGAACGAGGGTAAATGCATCCTGTTTCCTGATGTGGTCCATATTTAATCAGCACTGTCTCTGCTTGTGCAACAATCGCAGGAAATGAGCTCGATTAGGCGCACATAGAGCCCGCTAAATTTGGCTAAGAGTCTCTCCCGCTGTCCCAACCCGCCCCATGATTTCCTGAGAGGTGTTTCCTTCAGAGAGAAAGAAAGACAAGACTTCTCTTCTGCTTCTCATGGCAGGAAATCCCCCTGTGTCTGTGTGTCTGTCTGCGCCTCATTTGTATCTCTGACTCTGGTGCTAAATCATTTCTCTCCTGCAGCTACATCCATCTTTTACATTTCCTCCTCTAGAAATCCTCCTTCTGTAAATAGCTTAGCTTCTCCTCCTCTCTTTTATCATTCCTGCTGAATATTCTCTTCTGGACATGAACTCACCTCTCCTCCATTGATGTAGTCCAAGATGAAGTAGAGCTTGTCTGCTGTTTGGAAAGAGTAGTGCAGGCCCACCAGGAACGGGTGCTTGACATTCTTTAGCAGCACATTCCTCTCTGACATGATGTGCTTCTCCTGAGAGACAAAGACAACAGGGTTAAAGAGGTGACACTTTGGGTCTTATGAGTTCTTTCACGAGTCTCTGCGTGCATTTACCTCTTTCTTCTTCAGGATGGCCTTCTTCTGCAAGACTTTGACGGCGTAAAACTCATCGTCCATGCGATGCCGTGCGAGCAAAACTTTGCCGAAGCTTCCTTTTCCGATCACTTTAAGGAAGTGGAAGTCGCTGGGTTTTGCTGAAGGGTTGGAGGAAGGACCGAGGTTGATCTGTTGGGAGGGACTCGGCTATAAGGAGGGAAAGGAAGGAGGATTTTAGAGCCATGATATGAACCACATAGTAAGCAAAAGTAAACAAAGGAAGGAGGTCACAATTCAGTGTTTAATGCAAAGTGGACTCACAGGAGGGGAAGGATTTGAGTTCATGAGCTCGGTATCCTGAGGAGGACTCAAGTTCAGAATCGACTGAACTTCAGGACTGAAAGAAAAACAAAGAATCCTGATTTAGTTTGTTGCTCACACAAAGCACAAAAGCATCCTGCATTGTTTACATCTGAGTCAGCTGATCGAGGGAGGCAAATTGAGTCACAAAAGTTTCCCCAGAGGACACCAGATAAGCGGCATTTCTGCCCTTGTGTTTCCCAATGTTTTGTCCCTCCGCTGACTGCAGAACAATAACACGAGTCAGATGATACTCACTGCTTGCAGGCGTAGGAGTTTGTGGCCAGTCTCTGAATGAAGTCGTTCAGCCCCATCCTTCTTTGTTTCATAAAAGCTGCAAACACAAAAAAAAGAAAAAGAAGAAAAGGTTAGTTTGGGATGAGAATCAAAAAGAAATCCTTCCATGTTGCGGTGAATAAGCATCCAGATATTATTCCGTACCGGTGACTAAAGCCACAAGCCCTTTAGTTTTGGAGTAAGTCATAACCGGCTTCTCTGTTTCTGTTTTGATCGTCATGATGATGAGCTGAACAGCAGCTCTGTACTCATCAACAGCCTGAAAACAAAATATGACTATCCTCCTTTTTGACTCTACTTTTATGACAGGGCTGAGGGAGGAGCTGCCCTCCCTCCCTCCCCCTCCAAACACACTCCCACACCCCCTGGTGGGCGTCCTCCTCTACAAACATTTCCTCTCGCTAAATGGACTATAACTAGAGGATCAATTTCGTTCTCGACCAATCAGAGGCCGTTGCGCTCCCAGTACGTCATAGCCACACCTTTAAGGTGCTTGCGTCAAAAACATAGGAAAAAGGGAGAAAAAAAGTTCTTTACCACAACTTCAGTCAATGAAAGACCGGGTTGTACTATTTGCAAATGTTTTTTATGCAACACCATAGAAACTCAGCTTAACATGTGTCACTGCCTGAATCTGAATCACAGTCACCAAGGCTGCAGAAACAAATCCTACAGACTAATAACATCCAGATGCTGACACTAAGATACATATGCTGCCTTTGAAAGTCCTAGGAGTGCAAGAAACAACACATTTTAAATGACTTAACGCATTCTTAAAAGTTCTGCTTCATTTGATTCATTATTCTCCAAGTTCCTGACTGTTTATGTAACCCATTGTCCACGCTCCCTTTCCCCCCCACCTCCTCATTTTGCAACCTGCTCCTGTACAAACAATCTGATTTCCCTTTAACCAGCCCTATCAGCTTCTCTGTTTGGCTGCTTCTCAATTAAAACGGCCCGGAGTGACGCAGGTTCCCTGGGTATACAAAAGACGCGAGGGGAGAGCCCGAGCAGAGGGAGGCTCTGTGCCAAGAAAAAGCCGCTGCTAGTGGAAAAGTACAGACTGAGAAACTCCTGAACACACCAAGTGCAGACAAGAGGAAAGGAAAAGAGAGAGATAAAGCATGCAATCTCTTTTAACCCCACCGGTAAACCTCTAGGAGGCAGCCAGGGCATTTCGATGTCACGATCAGAATGAAATTGAGGTTATAAATGTCACTGTGCTGCGCTTTGTGCGCTGGTTGGCACACAGTAGCGCAGCCGGGTTCAGTTAGGTGCGGTTATGTAAGGCACCTGGTTTTTATCTACAGCTCTGCCTGAAATGGAAGTATGTCAGCCTGAGGGAAAAATCCACTTTAATGGCAAATTGAAACCGTGCGTATAAATGAAAGAGACAAACACAGAAAGTGTCCAAAATCTGCGTAAATTACGCAACGCGACTGAGGATTTAGTTCGTAAAATAAATAAAAACAAAGCGAGAAGAGTGGTCCACTGCAACTTTTCTGCAATATGCAAACAACTTATATTCATGCATATATCACAAAATTAAGTTTACTCTCACAAATTGAGCCTGAGCCTCGGAAATCTGCATCACAACAAACCGGATTTAGTTTCTATGACCAACAAACGAACCTTTCAGCTCAGACCGAGTTCTCATTTCACAGCCTGCAGCTTCAGAATTCAACAAGTTGCTAAAGAGAGTTGCCAAGGCTCCTCTGGCACTTTTCAATGACCCCCCGTCAGCGAGCCTTCATGCAACATCATAAATCCAGGTCACTGGATTATGGGGTGAACGGAGCGCCCCCCAAGAATGTCTGCCAGAGTTTTCCTCCCCTCCGCAGACACAGAGAGTGGGCTGTGTGCCTCAGATTCACCCTCACAAAGGAACTATTAATAACCCAACAGGCTGGTCAACGCTGGAATACCCTTGGGCCCCTCTATAAGATTATTATCGATCGACATTGAAAGCAAGAAGTGCCGTAACTATCAAAGTTTCTTTCCCTTGAGGAGACAGACTTCGATTTCTAATAAATGTGCAGATTACTTACAAGTGAGAGCGGTCGTTTTGTCCTTCATAAGGAAGCTTTAAGTGTCCGATTAAGAAGAAGAAAAAGAAGATGAGGGGCTTAAGGTTCCTCGGCAGAGAGGTGATCGAACTACACAGCAGTGTTCTCCTCCTTAGAGAGTTTCATCCACAGATTTTTTTTTTTCTTTTAGGGAGGCGGAGACGTCCCGCCCTCTGTTTCCTTCCACTCCACAGTTTAGTGTTTCATGCATGGTCGGTTGCATGAGTTTTCCTGCAGTGGGGGGCGGGTGATGGTGCATTCACAGGTCTCCTCATGAGCTGCTCTTTTTCTTATCTCATTGAAAATGAATACATTTCTTAAAATTATTAAAAATGAAAAAAGGGCAGCAAATATATTTCTACTATTTTTTATCATGAGATATTTTTCCTGCTGCAAATTCATGATCTTGTAAAGATGTAATGGATTTCTAAGCCAGTTAAAGGTTTTAGCTTGCATTACACTGATAGCAAATACTGTAATGAGGCATCAATCTTCAACTAAGTTTTATAAAACTCATTAAAGAAACAAATCAGCAGAGGTGGAAGAAAGTCTGTTTTGCAAGTCTCAAGTAAGTCTCAAGTCTTTAATCCCAACTCTGGAGTCAAGTCTCAAGTAAAGACAAGACAAGTCCAAAGTCATAGGCTTGTAATTTTTGAGTCCTTTTACCAAATAAAATGCCATTTTAACAATGTAACAATCTATTAAATTTGACAAATACAATGAATGCATTTTGAATTGTTTTATTCTTTAAATAAAATAAAACCAGTGTGATAAGACTTAGTCACAGAAAAAGAGAAAATGGTCTTCATTCGGTGCTTACAGTGACTATCATTGACATTTTGTTGAAAGAGGCAGAAAACTCAAATAAGACCAGTGCGAGCGACAGAACTTAACTGCACAGAAAAAGAGTGCTGACATAGTGTTCAGGATAGTGGTGCAACAACAAATGAACTTCTGGAGATGTTGTACAGTCATTTTGACTCCTCTAAAGCTCAAAATCTCAAGTATTTTCAAGTCCTCAGACTAAAGTCCGAGTCAAGTCCTGAGTCATTGATGCCAAAGTCCAAGTCAAGTTCCAAGTCTTTGATGATATTGTCAAGTCAAGTCCAAAGTCATCAAAATTGTGACTCGAGTCTGACTTGAGTTCAAGTCGCGTAACTCAAGTCCACACCTCTGCAAATCAGCATTATTAACGACTCACTACAGACTTATTAGTGATTCGTCAACATGGAATTGAGGCCAAGGCTTGAAGTCAAAGCTCCTGTGAGGAACCCTTGGTTTGTGTCAATTTGGGCAACAGAACATCCTGCAGCAGCGCCTATTGGAAAAGTAGCCAATGGCATGCCACGCCATATGCTAGAAGATAAGCGGCATGTGCTTGGTCGTTCAGCGGTATGTTATGTCACCAACAGTGTGCCAGTGGAGGTCCATTGGCAGTCAACCATCATGCCAGTTCCTTCATTTATTCTTAGCCGGTTAGAACGCAAAGCTGCCCCAATCAAGACTATTGGTGCATTCCAGTTACCTCAGAAGTCACATGTCAGAGATGGGAATGACGTCCAATCCGAGTGGATGGCGCTCCTGATACGAGCTAACAACAATTAGAGATAATTGTTTAGCAATTATCTCTAATTGTTGCTAGCGTTATTAGCCAGTTGCAGGTGATGGCAACACCCTATGTGATAGTTTGTTGTTGAAAGTAACATGACAACATTACAACAGACAGAACTTGCACATAACTATCGGTGTGATTGTTTTGATTACGCAGAGCAAGACTAAGTTGCAAATAAAGACTGTTAAAAGTAGAGTTTTGTACTGTTGATGCAGGGGGGAAGCCATCTTGGATTTCAAGCTTTGGGTTACTCAAGTTGCTCTGAGTTTCAGAGTCTGACTACAGGGGGTGTTTCAGGTGATGAAAGAAAAAACTGAAATGATTGTTTGTGGAGCCAAGGAAGAAAGGTTAAAGGTTACTGCTCAGCTCCAATTTGCACAGATGAAATATTCAAACCAAGCCAGAAACCTTGGTGTAGTCTTAGACTCAGACCTCAATTTCAGCAGCCACATTAAGACAATTACAAAGTCAGCCTATTATCACCTTAAGAATATATCAAGGATTAAAGGACTTGTGTCAGGATATCAGGATGCAGAAAAACTCGTCCATGCATTTATCTTTAGCAGACTAGACTACTGTAACAGGGTCTTTACAGGACTCCCTAAAAAGTCCATCAGACGACTGCAGCTCATACAGAATGCTTTCTGCTTGAGTCCTAACAAGGACCAAAAAAGTAGACCACATCACTCCAGTTCTTAGATCTCTACACTGGCTTCCTGTCTGTGAGAGAATGGACTTTAAAATCCTGCTGATGGTTTATAAAGCACTGAATGGTTTAGGCCCAAAATACATTGCTGATATGCTACTACTTTATGAACCACCTCGACCTCTGAGGTCATCAGGTACTGGTCTGCTTTCAGTCCCAAGAGTCAGAAGGAAACATGGTGAAGCAGCGAATAGTCATTTTGCACCACATATCTGGAACACACTCCCTGAAAGTTGCAGGTCCACTCCAACTCTCACCTCTTTTAAATCAAAGATTAAGACTTTTTTATTTGCTACTGCCTTCCTTGATCATATTGAATAAACCACAGCTAAAAAAGGACTCCACATTGATAGCAACAGGGTAGCCATTAAGGTTACCTCTCAACTACAGACATTTCAGGCATTAAATACATCTGTGCATGAAGAGTAAATCTCCCTCCTGATGGTCTTGTTTGCTCTTCTAGGTCATATAGAGGCATCAGTATTGATTTCAGTCTGTTTCATAACCAGCTGAAATCTCCTCATGGGAACTTTAAAAGCACGATACAAGCATCTGGTTTATTTAATTTCATCACGAGCCAGCAGTTTGTTTTCCACCACAGCCTGCTACTGAGTTCATTCACCCTTTGAGCTCAGGATTCAAAAGTGCCCTAGGTTTGTGAATTCACATAGGTTCATTCAAAGTTGTCAGCTGCAGGAAGTCAAGGCTTTATTAATTAACCATGTCTGTTTTTTTTCCCAGCTACCCTGAACTCCCTCTCAGGGTCGAGTTCCTTTCTCAAGGAGTGAGCGACAGAGGAGAGAGGACAAAGATAAAAACGAAGGTGTGATGATGAAAGCTGCAGAGCAGGATCAGTACTAATGAAAAGCAAGTGAGTGTGTGTTAAAAGGTGTGTTTTTGTGCAACGGCAGAGTTGCTGTATGGCTGAAAAGGGCTGCGATAAAGACATGCAGCAATTAAGGATGTCCTTGGGTGACTATGAGTCAGAGAGGGAGAGAAAGAGAGAG